>NC_088405.1:87597595-87755095 GCF_034236695.1 Oncorhynchus nerka | reverse complement strand
AGTAGCAGTGACAGCAGCAGCAGCAGTAGCTGGAGTGACAGTAGTAGTAGTTGTAGTAGTAGTGACAGTAGTAGTAGTAGTAGTAGTGACAGTAGTAGTAGTAGTAGTGCCAGCAGTAGTAGTGGTAGTGGTAGTAGTGACAGTGACAGTAGCAGTAGTAGTGACAGTAGCAGTAGTAGCTGGAGTGACAGTAGTAGTAGTAGTAGTAGTGCCAGCAGCAGTGGTAGTAGTGACAGTAGCAGTAGTAGTGACAGTAGTAGTGATGGTGGTGGTGGTAGTAGTGACAGCAGCAGCAGCAGTAGCTGGAGTGACAGTAGTAGTAGTAGTAGTGACAGTAGTAGTAGTAGTAGTAGTAGTGACAGTAGTAGTAGTAGTAGTGCCAGCAGCAGCAGTAGTAGTGGTAGTAGTGACAGTGACAGTAGCAGTAGTAGTGACAGTAGCAGTAGTAGCTGGAGTGACAGTAGTAGTAGTATTAGTGACAGTAGTAGGTGTAGTGACAGCAGCAGTAGCTGGAGGGACAGTAGTAGTAGTAGTAGTGACAGCGGTACTAGTAGTGGGTGTAGCAGCAGCACTAGCAGTAGTAGCAGCACTAGTAGCAGTAGCAACAGCACTAGTAGTGACAGTAGCTGGGGTTACAGCTGGAGTGACAGTAGTAGTAGTGATGGTGGTGGTGGTAGTAGTGACAGTAGCAGTAGTAGTGACAGCAGCAGTAGCTGGAGTGACAGTAGTAGTAGTGACAGTAGTAGTAGTAGTAGTAGTAGTGACAGTAGTAGTAGTAGTAGTGCCAGCAGCAGCAGTAGTAGTGGTAGTAGTGACAGTAGCAGCAGTAGCTGGAGTGACAGTAGTAGTAGTATTAGTGACAGTAGTAGGTGTAGTGACAGCAGCAGCAGGTGTAGTGACAGCAGCAGTAGCTGGAGGGACAGTAGTAGTAGTAGTAGTAGTAGTAGTGACAGTAGTAGGTGTAGTGACAGCAGCAGCAGGTGTAGTGACAGCAGCAGTAGCTGGAGGGACAGTAGTAGTAGTAGTAGTAGTAGTGACAGTAGTAGGTGTAGTGACAGCAGCAGCAGGTGTAGTGACAGCAGCAGTAGCTGGAGGGACAGTAGTAGTAGTAGTAGTAGTAGTGACAGTAGTAGTAGTAGTGCCAGCAGCAGCAGCAGTAGTGGTAGTAGTGACAGTGACAGTAGCAGTAGTAGTGACAGTAGCAGTAGTAGCTGGAGTGACAGTAGTAGTAGTATTAGTGACAGTAGTAGGTGTAGTGACAGCAGCAGTAGCTGGAGGGACAGTAGTAGTAGTAGTAGTAGTGACAGCAGTACTAGTAGTGACAGCAGTAGTAGTGGCAGTAGTAGTGGCAGTAGTAGTGGTATTTCTAGTAGTAGCGGCAGTAGTAGTAGTAGCGGCAGTGGCAGCAGTAGTAGTAGTACTCCCAGAGCGCTAAGAACCTTGGCGTGATCCTGGACAACACCCTGTCGTTCTCAACTAACATCAAGGCGGTGGCCCGTTCTTGTAGGTTCATGCTCTACAACATCCGCAGAGTACGACCCTGCCTCACACAGGAAGCAGCGCAGGTCCTAATCCAGGCACTTGTCATCTCCCGTCTGGATTACTGCAACTCGCTGTTGGCTGGGCTCCCTGCCTGTGCCATTAAACCCCTACAACTCATCCAGAACGCCGCAGCCCGTCTGGTGTTCAACCTTCCCAAGTTCTCTCACGTCACCCCGCTCCTCCGCTCTCTCCACTGGCTTCCAGTTGAAGCTCGCATCCGCTACAAGACCATGGTGCTTGCCTACGGAGCTGTGAGGGGAACGGCACCTCAGTACCTCCAGGCTCTGATCAGGCCCTACACCCAAACAAGGGCACTGCGTTCATCCACCTCTGGCCTGCTCGCCTCCCTACCACTGAGGAAGTACAGTTCCCGCGCAGCCCAGTCAAAACTGTTCGCTGCTCTGGCCCCCAATGGTGGAACAAACTCCCTCACGACGCCAGGACAGCGGAGTCAATCACCACCTTCCGGAGACACCTGAAACCCCACCTCTTTCAGGAATACCTAGGATAGGATAAAGTAATCCTTCTCACCCCCCTTAAAAGATTTAGATGCACTATTGTAAAGTGGCTGTTCCACTGGATGTCTTAAGGTGAACGCACCAATTTGTAAGTCGCTCTGGATAAGAGTGTCTGCTAAATGACTTAAATGTAAATGTAATGTAAATGTAATCTTGGCAAGAGGAATATCTATGTAAGAATGCTGTTCATCGATAACAGCTCAGCGTTTAACACCATAGTACACTCCAAACTCGTCATCAAGCTCGAGACCCTGGATCTCGACCCCACTCTGTGCAACTGGGTCCTGGACTTTATGACGGGCCGCCCCAGGTGGTGAGGGAAGGAAACAACATCTCCACCCCGCTGATCCTCAACACTGGGGCCCCACAAGGGTGTTTTACCAGTCCTCTCCTGTACTCCTGTTCAGCCATGACTGCCTGGCCATGCACGCCTCCAACTCAATCATCAAGTTTTCAGACGACACAACAGTGGTAGGCTTGATTACCAACAACGACGAGATGGCCTGCAGGGAGGAGGTGAGGGCCCTGGTGTCAGGAAAATAACCTCACACTCAACGTCAACAAAACAAAGGAGATGATAGTGGACTTCAGGAAACAGCAGAGGGAGCACCCTCCTATCCACATCGATGGGACAGTAGTGGAGAAAGCACCAATTGAAAGATATAGCACCAAGTGAAAGCACCAATTTGTAAGTCGCTCTGGATAAGAGCGTCTGCTAAATGACTTAAATGTAAATGTAAATGTAGTATTGACAGCAGCGGTAGTGGCAGTAGTAGTGGTATTTGTAGTAGTAGCGGCAGTGGCAGCAGTGGCAGTGGCAGCAGTAGTGGTGGTAGTAGTAGTGACAGCAGTAGAATTAGTAGTAGTGACGGCAGCAGCAGTGGTGGTAGTAGTAGTGGTGACAGCAGTAGAATTAGTAGTAGTGACGGCAGCAGCAGTGGTGGTAGTAGTAGTGACGGCAGCAGTAGTGGTGGTAGTAGTAGTGACGGCAGCAGTAGTGGTGGTAGTAGTAGTGACGGCAGCAGTAGTGGTGGTAGTAGTAGTGACAGCAGTAGAATTAATAGTAGTGACGGCAGCAGTAGTGGTGGTAGTAGTAGTGACAGCAGTAGAATTAGTAGTAGTGACGGCAGCAGCAGTAGATTTAGTAGTAGTGACGGCAGCAGTGGTGGTGGTAGTAGTAGTGACGGCAGCAGTAGTGGTGGTAGTAGTAGTGACGGCAGCAGTAGTGGTGGTAGTAGTAGTGACGGCAGCAGTAGTGGTGGTAGTAGTAGTGACGGCAGCAGTAGTGGTGGTAGTAGTAGTGACAGCAGTAGAATTAGTAGTAGTGACGGCAGCAGTAGTGGTGGTAGTAGTGACAGCAGTAGAATCCGCTCTCTCCACTGGCTTCCAGTTGAAGCTCGCATCCGCTACAAGACCATGGTGCTTGCCTACGGAGCTGTGAGGGGAACGGCACCTCAGTACCTCCAGGCTCTGATCAGGCCCTACACCCAAACAAGGGCACTGCGTTCATCCACCTCTGGCCTGCTCGCCTCCCTACCACTGAGGAAGTACAGTTCCCGCGCAGCCCAGTCAAAACTGTTCGCTGCTCTGGCCCCCCAATGGTGGAACAAACTCCCTCACGACGCCAGGACAGCGGAGTCAATCACCACCTTCCGGAGACACCTGAAACCCCACCTCTTTCAGGAATACCTAGGATAGGATAAAGTAATCCTTCTCACCCCCTTAAAAGATTTAGATGCACTATTGTAAAGTGGCTGTTCCACTGGATGTCTTAAGGTGAACGCACCAATTTGTAAGTCGCTCTGGATAAGAGTGTCTGCTAAATGACTTAAATGTAAATGTAATGTAAATGTAATCTTGGCAAGAGGAATATCTATGTAAGAATGCTGTTCATCGATAACAGCTCAGCGTTTAACACCATAGTACACTCCAAACTCGTCATCAAGCTCGAGACCCTGGATCTCGACCCCACTCTGTGCAACTGGGTCCTGGACTTTATGACGGGCCGCCCCCAGGTGGTGAGGGAAGGAAACAACATCTCCACCCCGCTGATCCTCAACACTGGGGCCCCACAAGGGTGTTTTACCAGTCCTCTCCTGTACTCCCTGTTCAGCCATGACTGCCTGGCCATGCACGCCTCCAACTCAATCATCAAGTTTTCAGACGACACAACAGTGGTAGGCTTGATTACCAACAACGACGAGATGGCCTGCAGGGAGGAGGTGAGGGCCCTGGTGTCAGGAAAATAACCTCACACTCAACGTCAACAAAACAAAGGAGATGATAGTGGACTTCAGGAAACAGCAGAGGGAGCACCCTCCTATCCACATCGATGGGACAGTAGTGGAGAAAGCACCAATTGAAAGATATAGCACCAAGTGAAAGCACCAATTTGTAAGTCGCTCTGGATAAGAGCGTCTGCTAAATGACTTAAATGTAAATGTAAATGTAGTATTGACAGCAGCGGTAGTGGCAGTAGTAGTGGTATTTGTAGTAGTAGCGGCAGTGGCAGCAGTGGCAGTGGCAGCAGTAGTGGTGATGGTGGTGGTGGTAGTAGTGACAGTGATAGTAGTAGTGACAGTAGCAGTGACAGCAGCAGCAGCAGTAGCTGGAGTGACAGTAGTAGTAGTTGTAGTAGTAGTGACAGTAGTAGTAGTAGTAGTAGTGACAGTAGTAGTAGTAGTAGTGCCAGCAGTAGTAGTGGTAGTGGTAGTAGTGACAGTGACAGTAGCAGTAGTAGTGACAGTAGCAGTAGTAGCTGGAGTGACAGTAGTAGTAGTAGTAGTAGTGCCAGCAGCAGTGGTAGTAGTGACAGTAGCAGTAGTAGTGACAGTAGTAGTGATGGTGGTGGTGGTAGTAGTGACAGCAGCAGCAGCAGTAGCTGGAGTGACAGTAGTAGTAGTAGTAGTGACAGTAGTAGTAGTAGTAGTAGTAGTGACAGTAGTAGTAGTAGTAGTGCCAGCAGCAGCAGTAGTAGTGGTAGTAGTGACAGTGACAGTAGCAGTAGTAGTGACAGTAGCAGTAGTAGCTGGAGTGACAGTAGTAGTAGTATTAGTGACAGTAGTAGGTGTAGTGACAGCAGCAGTAGCTGGAGGGACAGTAGTAGTAGTAGTAGTAGTGACAGCAGTACTAGTAGTGACAGCAGTAGTAGTGGCAGTAGTAGTGGCAGTAGTAGTGGTATTTCTAGTAGTAGCGGCAGTAGTAGTAGTAGCGGCAGTGGCAGCAGTAGTAGTAGTACTCCCAGAGCGCTAAGAACCTTGGCGTGATCCTGGACAACACCCTGTCGTTCTCAACTAACATCAAGGCGGTGGCCCGTTCTTGTAGGTTCATGCTCTACAACATCCGCAGAGTAGACCCTGCCTCACACAGGAAGCAGCGCAGGTCCTAATCCAGGCACTTGTCATCTCCCGTCTGGATTACTGCAACTCGCTGTTGGCTGGGCTCCCTGCCTGTGCCATTAAACCCCTACAACTCATCCAGAACGCCGCAGCCCGTCTGGTGTTCAACCTTCCCAAGTTCTCTCACGTCACCCCGCTCCTCCGCTCTCTCCACTGGCTTCCAGTTGAAGCTCGCATCCGCTACAAGACCATGGTGCTTGCCTACGGAGCTGTGAGGGGAACGGCACCTCAGTACCTCCAGGCTCTGATCAGGCCCTACACCCAAACAAGGGCACTGCGTTCATCCACCTCTGGCCTGCTCGCCTCCCTACCACTGAGGAAGTACAGTTCCCGCGCAGCCCAGTCAAAACTGTTCGCTGCTCTGGCCCCCCAATGGTGGAACAAACTCCCTCACGACGCCAGGACAGCGGAGTCAATCACCACCTTCCGGAGACACCTGAAACCCCACCTCTTTCAGGAATACCTAGGATAGGATAAAGTAATCCTTCTCACCCCCTTAAAAGATTTAGATGCACTATTGTAAAGTGGCTGTTCCACTGGATGTCTTAAGGTGAACGCACCAATTTGTAAGTCGCTCTGGATAAGAGTGTCTGCTAAATGACTTAAATGTAATGTAAATGTAATCTTGGCAAGAGGAATATCTATGTAAGAATGCTGTTCATCGATAACAGCTCAGCGTTTAACACCATAGTACACTCCAAACTCGTCATCAAGCTCGAGACCCTGGATCTCGACCCCACTCTGTGCAACTGGGTCCTGGACTTTATGACGGGCCGCCCCCAGGTGGTGAGGGAAGGAAACAACATCTCCACCCCGCTGATCCTCAACACTGGGGCCCCACAAGGGTGTTTTACCAGTCCTCTCCTGTACTCCCTGTTCAGCCATGACTGCCTGGCCATGCACGCCTCCAACTCAATCATCAAGTTTTCAGACGACACAACAGTGGTAGGCTTGATTACCAACAACGACGAGATGGCCTGCAGGGAGGAGGTGAGGGCCCTGGTGTCAGGAAAATAACCTCACACTCAACGTCAACAAAACAAAGGAGATGATAGTGGACTTCAGGAAACAGCAGAGGGAGCACCCTCCTATCCACATCGATGGGACAGTAGTGGAGAAAGCACCAATTGAAAGATATAGCACCAAGTGAAAGCACCAATTTGTAAGTCGCTCTGGATAAGAGCGTCTGCTAAATGACTTAAATGTAAATGTAAATGTAGTATTGACAGCAGCGGTAGTGGCAGTAGTAGTGGTATTTGTAGTAGTAGCGGCAGTGGCAGCAGTGGCAGTGGCAGCAGTAGTGGTGGTAGTAGTAGTGACAGCAGTAGAATTAGTAGTAGTGACGGCAGCAGCAGTGGTGGTAGTAGTAGTGGTGACAGCAGTAGAATTAGTAGTAGTGACGGCAGCAGCAGTGGTGGTAGTAGTAGTGACGGCAGCAGTAGTGGTGGTAGTAGTAGTGACGGCAGCAGTAGTGGTGGTAGTAGTAGTGACGGCAGCAGTAGTGGTGGTAGTAGTAGTGACAGCAGTAGAATTAATAGTAGTGACCTAGTGCAGTAGTGGTGGTAGTAGTAGTGACAGCAGTAGAATTAGTAGTAGTGACTGACAGCAGCAGTAGATTTAGTAGTAGTGACGGCAGCAGTGGTGGTGGTAGTAGTAGTGACGGCAGCAGTAGTGGTGGTAGTAGTAGTGACGGCAGCAGTAGTGGTGGTAGTAGTAGTGACGGCAGCAGTAGTGGTGGTAGTAGTAGTGACAGCAGTAGAATTAGTAGTAGTGACGGCAGCAGTAGTGGTGGTAGTAGTGACAGCAGTAGAATCCGCTCTCCACTGGCTTCCAGTTGAAGCTCGCATCCGCTACAAGACCATGGTGCTTGCCTGGAGCTGTGAGGGGAACGGCACCTCAGTACCTCCAGGCTCTGATCAGGCCCTACACCCAAACAAGGGCACTGCGTTCATCCACCTCTGGCCTGCTCGCCTCCCTACCACTGAGGAAGTACAGTTCCCGCGCAGCCCAGTCAAAACTGTTCGCTGCTCTGGCCCCCCAATGGTGGAACAAACTCCCTCACGACGCCAGGACAGCGGAGTCAATCACCACCTTCCGGAGACACCTGAAACCCCACCTCTTTCAGGAATACCTAGGATAGGATAAAGTAATCCTTCTCACCCCCCCTTAAAAGATTTAGATGCACTATTGTAAAGTGGCTGTTCCACTGGATGTCTTAAGGTGAACGCACCAATTTGTAAGTCGCTCTGGATAAGAGTGTCTGCTAAATGACTTAAATGTAAATGTAATGTAAATGTAATCTTGGCAAGAGGAATATCTATGTAAGAATGCTGTTCATCGATAACAGCTCAGCGTTTAACACCATAGTACACTCCAAACTCGTCATCAAGCTCGAGACCCTGGATCTCGACCCCACTCTGTGCAACTGGGTCCTGGACTTTATGACGGGCCGCCCCAGGTGGTGAGGGAAGGAAACAACATCTCCACCCGCTGATCCTCAACACTGGGGCCCCACAAGGGTGTTTTACCAGTCCTCTCCTGTACTCCCTGTTCAGCCATGACTGCCTGGCCATGCACGCCTCCAACTCAATCATCAAGTTTTCAGACGACACAACAGTGGTAGGCTTGATTACCAACAACGACGAGATGGCCTGCAGGGAGGAGGTGAGGGCCCTGGTGTCAGGAAAATAACCTCACACTCAACGTCAACAAAACAAAGGAGATGATAGTGGACTTCAGGAAACAGCAGAGGAGCACCCTCCTATCCACATCGATGGGACAGTAGTGGAGAAAGCACCAATTGAAAGATATAGCACCAAGTGAAAGCACCAATTTGTAAGTCGCTCTGGATAAGAGCGTCTGCTAAATGACTTAAATGTAAATGTAAATGTAGTATTGACAGCAGCGGTAGTGGCAGTAGTAGTGGTATTTGTAGTAGTAAAAGGCAGTGGCAGCAGTGGCAGTGGCAGCAGTAGTGGTGGTAGTAGTAGTGACAGCAGTAGAATTAGTAGTAGTGACGGCAGCAGTGGTGGTAGTAGTAGTGGTGACAGCAGTAGAATTAGTAGTAGTGACCTGCAGCAGCAGTGGTGGTAGTAGTAGTGACGGCAGCAGTAGTGGTAGTAGTAGTAGACGCAGCAGTAGTGGTGGTAGTAGTAGTGACTGTGGTGGTAGTAGTAGTGACAGCAGTAGAATTAATAGTAGTGACGGCAGCAGTAGTGGTGGTAGTAGTAGTGACAGCAGTAGAATTAGTAGTAGTGACGAAGCAGCAGTAGATTTAGTAGTAGTGACGGCAGCAGTGGTGGTGGTAGTAGTAGTGACGGCAGCAGTAGTGGTGGTAGTAGTAGTGACGGCAGCAGTAGTGGTGGTAGTAGTAGTGACGGCAGCAGTAGTGGTGGTAGTAGTGACAGCAGTAGAATCCGCTCTCTCCACTGGCTTCCAGTTGAAGCTCGCATCCGCTACAAGACCATGGTGCTTGCCTGGCTGTGAGGGGAACGGCACCTCAGTACCTCCAGGCTCTGATCAGGCCCTACACCCAAACAAGGGCACTGCGTTCATCCACCTCTGGCCTGCTCGCCTCCCTACCACTGAGGAAGTACAGTTCCCGCTCAGCCCAGTCAAAACTGTTCGCTGCTCTGGCCCCCCAATGGTGGAACAAACTCCCTCACGACGCCAGGACAGCGGAGTCAATCACCACCTTCCGGAGACACCTGAAACCCCACCTCTTTAAGGAATACCTAGGATAGGATAAAGTAATCCCTCTCACCCCCCCTTAAAAGATTTAGATGCACTACTGTTCCACTGGATGTCATAAGGTGAATGCACCAATTTGTAAGTCGCTCTGGATAAGAGCGTCTGCTAAATGACTTAAATGTAATGTAAATGTAAATTAGTAGTAGTGACAGCAGTAGAATTAGTAGTAGTGACGGCAGCAGCAGTGGTGGTAGTAGTGGTGACGGCAGCAGTAGTGGTGGTAGTAGTAGTGACAGCAGTAGAATTAGTAGTAGTGACGGCAGCAGTAGTGGTGGTAGTAGTGACAGCAGTAGAATTAGTAGTAGTGACGGCAGCAGTAGTGGTGGTAGTAGTGACAGCAGTAGAATTAGTAGTAGTGACAGCAGTAGAATTAGTAGTAGTGACGGCAGCAGCAGTGGTGGTAGTAGTAGTGACGGCAGCAGTAGTGGTGGTAGTAGTAGTGACAGCAGTAGATTTAGTAGTAGTGACCGCAGCAGTAGTGGTGGTAGTAGTGACAGCAGTAGAATTAGTAGTAGTGACGGCAGCAGTAGTGGTGGTAGTAGTAGTGACAGCAGTAGAATTAGTAGTAGTGACGGCAGCAGTAGTAGTAGTGACAGCAGTAGAATTAGTAGTAGTGACGGCAGCAGTAGTGCTGGTAGTAGTAGTGACAGCAGTAGAATTAGTAGTGGTGACGGCAGCAGCAGTGGTGGTAGTAGTAGTGACAGCAGTAGAATTAGTAGTAGTGACGGCAGCAGTAGTGGTGGTGGTAGTAGTGACAGCAGTAGAATTAGTAGTAGTGACGGCAGCAGTAGTGGTGGTGGTAGTAGTGACAGCAGTAGAATTAGTAGTAGTGACCTGCAGCAGTGTGGTGGCAGTAGTAGTGACAGCAGAGACTTAGTAGCAGTGACAGCAGTGGTGGTGGTAGTAGTGACAGCAGTAGAATTAGTAGTAGTGACGGCAGCAGTAGTGGTGGTAGTAGTAGTGACAGCAGTAGAATTAGTAGTAGTGACGGAAGCAGTAGTGGTGGTGGTAGTAGTGACAGCAGTAGATTTAGTAGTAGTGACGGCAGCAGTAGTGGTGGTAGTAGTAGTGACAGCAGTAGAATTAGTAGTAGTGACGGCTGCAGTAGTGGTGGTGGTAGTAGTGACAGCAGTAGAATGAGTAGTAGTGACGGCAGCAGTAGTGGTGGTAGTAGTAGTGACAGCAGTAGAATTAGTAGTAGTGACGGCAGCAGTAGTGGTGGTGGTAGTAGTGACAGCAGTAGAATTAGTAGTAGTAGTGACAGCAGTAGAATTAGTAGTAGTGACGGCAGCAGTAGTGGTGGTAGTAGTAATGACAGCAGTAGAATTAGTAGTAGTGACGGCAGCAGCAGTAGTGGTGGTAGTAGTAGTGACAGCAGTAGAACTAGTAGTGTGACCTGCAGTAGTGGTGGTAGTAGTAGTGACAGCAGTAGAACTAGTAGTAGTGACCCGACAGCAGTAGTGGTGGTGGTAGTAGTAACAGCAGTAGAACTAGTAGTAGTGATGGCAGCAGTAGTGGTGGTGGTAGTAGTGACAGCAGTAGAATTAGTAGTAGTGACGGCAGCAGTGTGGTGGTGGTAGTAGTGACAGCAGTAGAATTAGTAGTAGTGACCGACAGCAGAACTAGTAGTAGTGACAGCAGCAAACCAGCAGCAGTGACCAGCAGTAGTGGTGGTAGTAGTAGTGACAGCAGAACTTAGTAGCAGTGACCCGGCAGAACTAGTAGTAGTGACAGCAGTAGAACTAGTAGTAGTGACGGCAGCAGTAGTGGTGGTAGTAGTAGTGACAGCAGTAGAACTAGCAGTAGTGACGGCAGCAGTAGTGGTGGTAGTAGTAGTGACAGCAGTAGAACTAGTAGTAGTGACCCGCAGCAGTAGTGGTGGTAGTAGTAGTGACAGCAGTAGAATTAGTAGTAGTGACGTGACAGCAGTAGTGCTGGTGGTAGTAGTGACAGCAGTAGAACTAGTAGCAGTAGTGACAGCAGTAGAACTAGTAGCAGTGACCTGCAGTGGTGGTGGCAGCAGTGACAGCAGCAGAACTTAGTAGCAGGCAGCAGTGGTGGTGGTAGTAGTGACAGCAGTAGAACTTAGTAGTAGTGACGGCAGCAGTAGTGGTGGTAGTAGTAGTGACAGCAGTAGTAGAACCAGTAGTAGTGACGGCAGCAGAAGTGCTGGTGGTAGTAGTGACAGCAGTAGAATTAGTAGTAGTAGTGACAGCAGTAGAATGAGTAGTAGTGACGGCAGCAGTAGTGGTGGTAGTAGTAGTGACAGCAGTAGATTTAGTAGTAGTGACGGCAGCAGTAGTGCTGGTGGTAGTAGTGACAGCAGTAGAATTAGTAGTAGTAGTGACAGCAGTAGAATTAGTAGTAGTGACGGCAGCAGTAGTGGTGGTAGTAGTAGTGACAGCAGTAGAATTAGTAGTAGTGACGGCAGCAGAAGTGCTGGTGGTAGTAGTGACAGCAGTAGAATTAGTAGTAGTAGTGACAGCAGTAGAATGAGTAGCAGTAGTGGTGGGTGGTAGTAGTAGTGACAGCAGTAGAGTGATTAGTAGTGCTGGTGGTGGCAGTGACAGCAGTAGAATTAGTAGTAGTAGTGACAGCAGTAGAACTAGTAGTAGTGACAGCAGTAGTGGTGGTAGTAGTAGTGACAGCAGTAGAATTAGTAGTAGTGACCTGCAGCAGCAGTGGTGGTGGTAGTGACAGCAGTAGAATTAGTAGTAGTGACAACAGCAGTAGTGGTGGTAGTAGTAGTGACAGCAGTAGAATTAGTAGTAGTGACCTGCAGTAGTGGTGGTAGTAGTAGTGACAGCAGTAGAACCAGTAGTAGTGACCAGTAGTGGTGGTGGTAGCAGTGACAGCAGCAGAACAGTAGTGACGTGGAATTAGTAGTAGTGACAGCAGTAGAATTAGTAGTAGTGACGGCAGCAGTAGTGGTGGTAGTAGTAGTGACAGCAGTAGAATTAGTAGTAGTGACGACAGCAGTGGTGGTGGTAGTGGTGGTAGAATTAGTAGTGACAGCAGTAGAATTAGTAGTAGTGACCCGCAGCAGTAGTAGTGGTGGTAGTAGTAGTGACAGCAGAATTAGTAGTAGTGACGGCAGCAGTAGTGGTGGTAGTAGTAGTGACAGCAGTAGAATTAGTAGTAGTGACGGCAGTAGTGGTGGTAGTAGTAGTGACAGCAGTAGAACTAGTAGTAGTGACCAGCAGCAGTAGTGGTGGTGGTAGTAGTGACAGCAGTAGAATTAGTAGTAGTGACGGCAGCAGTAGTGGTGGTGGTGGTAGTGACAGCAGTAGAATTAGTAGTAGTGACGGCGCAGTAGTGGTGGTGGTAGTAGTGACAGCAGTAGAATTAGTAGTAGTGACAGCAGCAGTGGTGGTAGTAGTAGTGACAGCAGTAGAATTAGTAGTAGTGACAGCAGTAGTGGTGGTAGTAGTAGTGAGTAGTAGTGTGACAGCAGCAGAAGTAGTGGTGCAGTGGTGGTGGACAGCAGTAGTGGTGGTAGTAGTAGTGACAGCAGTAGAATTAGTAGTAGTGACGACAGCAGCAGTGGTGGTAGTAGTAGTGACAGCAGTAGAATTAGTAGTAGTGACGGCAGCAGTAGTGGTGGTAGTAGTAGTGACAGCAGTAGAATTAGTAGTAGTGACGGCAGCAGTAGTGGTGGTAGTAGTAGTGACAGCAGTAGAATTACTAGTAGTGACGGCAGCAGTAGTGGTGGTGGTAGTAGTGACAGCAGTAGAATTAGTAGTAGTGACGGCAGCAGCAGTGGTGGTGGTAGTAGTGACAGCAGTAGAATTAGTAGTAGTGACGGCAGTAGAATTAGTAGTAGTGACGGCAGCAGTAGTGGTGGTAGTAGTAGTGACAGCAGTAGAATTAGTAGTAGTGACGGCAGCAGTGGTGGTGGTAGTAGTAGTGACAGCAGTAGAATTAGTAGTAGTGACGGCAGCAGCAGTGGTGGTGGTAGTAGTGACAGCAGTAGAATTAGTAGTAGTGACGGCAGCAGCAGTAGTGGTGGTAGTAGTAGTGACAGCAGTAGAATTAGTAGTAGTGACGACAGCAGTAGTGGTGGTGGTAGTAGTAGTGACAGCAGTAGAATTAGTAGTAGTGACGGCAGCAGCAGTAGTGGTGGTAGTAGTAATGACAGCAGTAGAATTAGTAGTAGTGACAGCAGCAGTAGTGGTGGTAGTAGTAATGACAGCAGTAGAATTAGTAGTAGTGACAGCAGCAGTAGTGGTGGTGGTAGTAGTAAAAGCAGTAGAATTAGTAGTAGTGACGGCAGCAGTAGTGGTGGTGGTAGTAGTGACAGCAGTAGAATTAGTAGTAGTGACGGCAGCAGTAGTGGTGGTGGTAGTAGTAAAAGCAGTAGAATTAGTAGTAGTGACGGCAGCAGTAGTGGTGGTGGTAGTAGTGACAGCAGTAGAATTAGTAGTAGTGACGGCAGCAGTAGTGGTGGTGGTAGTAGTGACAGCAGTAGAATTAGTAGTAGTGACGGCAGCAGTAGTGGTGGTAGTAGTAGTGACAGCAGTAGAATTAGTAGTAGTGACGACAGCAGCAGTGGTGGTGGTAGTCGTGACAGCAGTAGATTTAGTAGTAGTGACGACAGCAGCAGTGGTGGTGGTAGTAGTGACAGCAGTAGAATTAGTAGTAGTGACGACAGCAGTAGTGGTGGTAGTAGTAGTGACAGCAGTAGAATTAGTAGTAGTGACAGCAGCAGTAGTGGTGGTAGTAGTAATGACAGCAGTAGAATTAGTAGTAGTGACGACAGCAGTAGTGGTGGTGGTAGTAGTAGTGACAGCAGTAGAATTAGTAGTAGTGACGACAGCAGCAGTGGTGGTGGTAGTAGTGACAGCAGTAGAATTAGTAGTAGTGACGACAGCAGTAGTGGTGGTAGTAGTAGTGACAGCAGTAGAATTAGTAGTAGTGACGACAGCAGCAGTGGTGGTGGTAGTAGTGACAGCAGTAGAATTAGTAGTAGTGACGGCAGCAGCAGTAGTGGTGGTAGTAGAATTAGTAGTAGTGACGGCAGCAGTAGTGGTGGTAGTAGTAGTGACAGCAGTAGAATTAGTAGTAGTGACAGCAGCAGTAGTGGTGGTAGTAGTAGTGTCAGCAGTAGATTTAGTAGTAGTGACGGCAGCAGTGGTGGTGGTAGTAGTGACAGCAGTAGAATTAGTAGTAGTGACGGCAGCAGCAGTAGTGGTGGTAGTAGAATTAGTAGTAGTGACAGCAGTAGAATTAGTAGTAGTGACAGCAGCAGTAGTGGTGGTAGTAGTAATGACAGCAGTAGAATTAGTAGTAGTGACGACAGCAGTAGTGGTGGTAGTAGTAGTGACAGCAGTAGAATTAGTAGTAGTGACGGCAGCAGCAGTGGTGGTGGTAGTAGTGACAGCAGTAGAATTAATAGTAGTGACGGCAGCAGCAGTGGTGGTGGTAGTTGTGACAGCAGTAGAATTAGTAGTAGTGACGGCAGCAGCAGTAGTGGTGGTAGTAGTAGTGACAGCAGTAGAATTAGTAGTAGTGACGGCAGCAGTAGTGGTGGTAGTAGTAGTGTCAGCAGTAGATTTAGTAGTAGTGACGGCAGCAGCAGTGGTGGTAGTAGTAGTGACAGCAGTAGAATTAGTAGTAGTGACGGCAGCAGTAGTGGTGGTAGTAGTAGTGACAGCAGTAGAATTAGTAGTAGTGACGGCAGCAGCAGTAGTGGTGGTAGTAGTAGTGACAGCAGTAGAATTAGTAGTAGTGACAGCAGTAGAATTAGTAGTAGTGACAGCAGTAGAATTAGTAGTAGTGACGGCAGCAGTAGAATTAGTAGTAGTGACGGCAGCAGTAGTGGTGGTAGTAGTAATGACAGCAGTAGAATTAGTAGTAGTGACGGCAGCAGTAGTAGTGGTGGTGGTAGTGACAGCAGTAGAATTAGTAGTAGTGACGGCAGCAGTAGTGGTGGTAGTAGTAGTAGTTGTGACAGTAGCAGCAGTAGTAGTAGTGACAGTAGTAGTGGCAGTAGCTGGAGTGACAGTAGTATTAGTAGTTGTGACAGTAGTAGTAGTAGTGACAGCGGTACTAGTAGTGACAGCGGTAGTAGTAGTTGTATTGACAGCAGCAGTAGTAGGAGTAGTATTGACAGTGGTAGTAGTAGGAGTATTGACAGCAGTAGTAGTAGTAGTATTGACAGCAGTGGCAGTAGTAGTGGTATTTGTAGTAGTAGCTGCAGTGGCAGCAGTAGTAGTAGGGACGGCAGCAGTAGTAGTAGTGGTGGTAGTAGTAGTGACAGCAGTAGAATTAGTAGTGGTGACAGCAGTAGAATTAGTAGTAGTGAGGGTAGCATCACTAGTAGTAGTAGCAACACTAGAAGTAGTAGCAGCGCTGGTAGATGTAGTAGTTGTGACAGTAGCAGTAGTAGTAGTGACAGCAGCAGTAGTAGTGGCAGTAGCTGGAGTGACAGTAGTATTAGTAGTTGTGACAGTACTAGTAGTGACAGCGGTAGTAGTAGTAGTATTGACAGCAGCGGTAGTGGCAGTAGCAGTAGTAACGGCAATAGTATTAGTGACGGTGGCAGTAGTAGTAGCGGCAATAATAGTAGTGATGGTGGTAGAGGTAATGGTAGTAGCAGTAGTAGCGGCAATAATATTAGTGATGGTGGTGGTAGTAGTATTAGTAATTGTAGTCGTGATGGTGGTAGTAGTGATGGTAGTGGTAGTAGCAGTAGTAGTGATGGTGGTAGCAGTGGTAGTAGTGATGGTGGTAGTAGTGATGGTATTAGTGGTGTCCGGATGTTGCTGATGGGTTGTCGTGTTTCAGTTCACTGAAGCAGAGAGACTTCAGCTGGGGATGGAAATGAGTTTTTCAAGTCAGGCCTACTCTACTGGAGGTCTCTGTCAGTCTGTCTGGTTCAAAGATCCAGATTTTGCCCTTGTTTGAGTTATTTGTAATTTGTGTAATATATTGTCACGGATGAAGCAAGGGACTGTACAAAGTTTCCCATAAAGGAGCATTTCCATTTTTTGGCATCGTTTACGCTCAGCTATTTCTCTGTGATCCAGTGATTCAGTGATTGTTTCCTTACCTACGGACTTTTTTAAACAGAGGCTCTCTGAATGGCACCTTCTCATTCCTCTCATACTTTGTACTCCTATACTGACCTCTTTCCTTTACTATAGAGCAAGGATGAATGCCTCTGTCTCAGCTTTTCTGACGTGCGTAATTCAATCAGAGTTCATATCTGGGGAGTTTGTGTCCACGTCCACAGTTTTGCATGATCCTTGAGATGACACAATGGGGTAGTTTTTGTGTGTGCATTTCCTTTGTGGCCCTCAGTCGATTCTAGTTACACATTGGCCTGCCTGCCTACACCGCTCAGCTCTCAGGCTGTGTCCTGTGAAATCAGCCCCCAAATATGCAGCCTTAGTGGGAAAGGCTAAGGCAGACATGGATGGACCCATTGATCTCAAGGTGCTATCCATCTGAGATGAGCAAGATAAGGGACTACATTATTGCTTCCCCACAAATCATCCATAATTAGAGATGTGCTGTTCACATGAGAGTAGCAGGCTAACTTCCTTTGCGGGTGACAGATTTCTTTGGTATGACCTCAATTAAACCGAAGTCATTTGACTGTTGGAATCTCTGGTGCCTGTTCTCAGTGCAGAGATGCCAGCTCCTGTTTTGAAGGATTATTCCACCAACCTCGGCCAGAGTGCTCATCTCATTATTCAAGGCACATTATGAGGAGCTACATGTCTGTAGAATTATAAGAACATTTCATGTGCACAGGGAAACAATTTAGCGTGGCAGTAGTATTCCATAATCCTTAAGTTCTCGATTCAGTACGTACCGTCCATTTCCTGTTTTCCCCCTCGCGTATCTCCAGCTTTGCCGTCATTTTTGATTAGTTTAATCTTGTATTTTTTTCAGAATGAAGAAAAGCGTAATCTCAGTTTGGGTGGCCATGTTGGTTTTGACAGCCTTCCCGATCAGTTGGTCAGTAAATCGGTGACACAGGGTTTCTGCTTCAATATCCTCTGTGTAGGTGAGTATCAAACCACATGCTAGAACACTAACTGTGTGTCTCACGGGTTGTATCCCAAATGGCACCGTATTTCCTACTATATGTAGTGCACTACCTATAGGGCTCTGGTAAAAGGTAGTTCACTATGTAGGGGATAGGGTGCCATTTGGTATGCAACCAGGGTTGTTTCTGCCCTTGACTCGAAAGAGAACAAATGTCTGTGCTGCTGTGAAGAGGCTGTAATCAGAATGTCCCTCCTGAGAGTTACTGAGACCTAACAACACTTTTCTCTCTCATGCTTTCTAGGGGAAACGGGTATTGGCAAGTCGACGTTAATGAATACGCTTTTTAACACAATGTTTGAGAATGAGGAGGCCAGCCACTACCAGAATGGCGTGTGTATGCGGCCCAGAACATATGACCTCCAGGAGAGCAACGTCCACCTCAAGCTGACTATTGTGGACACTGTGGGGTTCGGGGACCAGATCAACAAAGAGGAGAGGTAAGCAGCTGATGCTGAGAATCAGATATTCAGCTGATAAATAGTTGGAAGTATGGAGGCTCTTTATCGTGTTCATACTCTCACAGTGCATGCCATCTTTTGGAGTAAATTGCTTACATTGCCTGGAATGTAGACAAGACAAGCACAGTTAAACTAATGTCATTTTGAGGACTTAATCTCCCCCTAAATGGAGGGGGGTGTAGAATGATGAGGACATTATTGGTTTGAACTACAGCTGTCAGACTGAGTGTTTGTGTAACCTCTGCAGCAAGAGGGCTCACACCCCCCCAGAATGATACAGTGGGAGGAACAGGCCGTAACTCATCGTGTTTGGGAAAACACTGCTGCAGCGATGCATCCCAAACAACCTTTTAAAGGTCATCAATGATGCATTCTGGGAAAATAGCTCATAGATGTAAAGAGGGGAAGGTTAAACATTGTACATATGTTCTTGGAAAGCCTCCATATCACTTACCTCCCCTCCAAGCTACAGTATAATGATGGACACAGGGATGGCTAATACTTTAGCTTTTTGATTTCATCTGATTTCCAGGGTTGATCAGTGACTTTCTATGTTATTTGTCTCACTTCATCTGTAGAATGCTAGACTAAACACACTGGCATATTAAATGTTCTCTGTGACCTCTTAACTATTTACAATTTGTGATACTTGATAGTGTAAGGTCAGATTAACCTGTAGATGCAGGTTATTTCTGCACACACACAGGCATCTGATATCCCCATTGGCAACTTTGAAAGAAACAAAGAAAGAACATGAGATAGTGGGAGCAAAATGTCAAACCAATAACCACTTAGTAAAACAACATTTATTTTATTTTTTCAGTTATAAACCGATAGTGGACTATATCGACACACAGTTTGAAAAGTACCTCCAGGAAGAGCTGAAAATCAAGCGCTCCCTCTTCAACTACCACGACGGGAGGGTCCACATCTGTCTGTACTTCATTGCTCCCACGGGGCATTCGCTGAAGTCTTTGGATTTAGTTACCATGAAGAAACTGGACAGCAAGGTAAAGGATCACTACCACCAATGCCTTGTGGGCAGAAAACACACACCATCCTATTGTTTGACTTGTATAGATGCTGAAATCCTTTTACTTTGACTGACTCTTCATGTTGGGGTGGGGACCAGCTGACAGACATTCCAGATCAAATTTTAGGTTCATATCGTTCCCTAATGTATCTGGCAGACATAAGCAAGTATGTTTGTTGTAACTTATCCCAATGAAGATCATTGTTTTTCATGTGAATAACTGAGTATTGGGCAGCAGATCCATAGTTTAGGATCATTTTGAATATAATTTAGTTTTTACATTGTTATAAAATAGCCCTACAATTTATATTTTCCAAAAATATACACTCACTGAAGTAGTCTAATTCTAACCTCCGTTTGGATATTTGATTAATTGATTAACCGTACCCATCCCTAAAATTGACTGCGGTCTATTGGAAACACCTGAATGATCATTGCCTCAATTAGTGAACTGGTGGAATGAATCTTGTCACTATTGCAGTTTAAGCATGAATGAGGGTGAGGGAAAGAGAGTGTCACTACTAGTTACTAGTGCAGTCACGTTTTATTGACCCCAAAGAGGGCAGGTGAAATCTGTGAAATACTCCGGCTGACACTTGACAAACCAGATAATACATCCAGTACTCCTATTACGACCCTACCAAGCTCATATACAGTGGAGCAAAAAAGTATTTAGTCAGCCACCAATTGTGCAAGTTCTCCCATTTAAAAAGACGAGAGGCCTGTAATTTTCATCATAGGTACACTTCAACTATGACAGACAAAATGAGAAAAGAAAATCCAGAAAATCACATTGTAGGATTTTTTATGAATTTATTTGCAAATTATGGTGGAAAATAAGTATTTGGTCACCTACAAACAAGCAAGATTTCTGGCTCTCACAGACCTGTAACTTCTTCTTTAAGAGGCACCTCTGTCCTCCACTCATTACCTGTATTAATGGCACCTGTTTTAAACTTGTTATCAGTATAAAAGACACCTGTCCACAACCTCAAACAGTCACACTCCAAACTCCACTATGGCCAAGACCAAAGAGCTGTCAAAGGACACCAGAAACAAAATTGTAGACCTGCACCAGGCTGGGAAGACTGAATCTGCAATAGGTAAGCAGCTTGGTTTGAAGAAATCAACTGTGGGAGCAATTATTAGGAAATGGAAGACATACAAGACCACTGATAATCTCCCTCGATTTGGGGCTCCACGCAAGATCTCACCCCGTGGGATCAAAATGATCACAAGAACGGTGAGCAAAAATCCTAGAACCACACGGGGCGACCTAGTGAATGACCTGCAGAGAGCTGGGACCAAAGTAACAAAGCCTACCATCAGTAACACACTACGCCGCCAGGGACTCAAATCCTGCAGTGCCAGACCCGTCGGAAGTTTTCTAGAGAGCATTTTGGATGATCCAGAAGAAGATTGGGGGAATGTCATATGGTCAGATGAAACCAAAATATAACTTTTTGGTAAAAACTTAACTCGTTGTGTTTGGAGGACAAAGAATGCTGAGTTGCATCCAAAGAACACCATACCTACTGTGACGCATGGGGGTGGAAACATCATGCTTTGGGGCTGTTTTTCTGCAAAGGGACCAGGACGACTGATCCGTGTAAAGGAAAGAATGAATGGAGAGGAAATGCCAGGCTTGTTTGTGTCTAGAAATGCGATGACTCATATCAAACAGATGGTATGGTTCCAGTTTACTTGTCCTAGGGCTGCATTCCAGTTTACTTGTCCTAGGGCTGCATTCCAGTTTACTTGTCCTAGGGCTGCATTCCAGTTTACTTGTCCTAGGGCTGCATTCCAGTTTACTTGTCCTAGGGCTGCATTCCAGTTTACTTGTCCTAGGGCTGCATTCCAGTTTACTTGTCCTAGGGCATTCCAGTTTACTTGCATTTCCAGTTTACTTGTCCTAGGGCTGCATTCCAGTTTACTTGTCCTAGGGCTGCATTCCAGTTTACTTGTCCTAGGGCTACATTCCAGTTTACTTGTCCTAGGGCATTCCAGTTTACTTGTCCTAGGGCTACATTCCAGTTTACTTGTCCTAGGGCTGCATTCCAGTTTACTTGTCCTAGGGCTGCATTCCAGTTTACTTGTCCTAGGGCTGCATTCCAGTACATTTTAGCAGAGGGAATAGCAACATTTGGACTGTTTTCCTTATATATATATATATATATATATATATATATATACAGTGCCTTGCGAAAGTATTCGGCCCTCTTGTACTTTGCGACATTTCAGGCTTCAAACATAAAGATATAAAACTGTATTTTTTTGTGAAGAATCAACAACAAGTGGGACACAATCATGAAGTGGAACGACATTTATTGGATATTTCAAACTTTTTTAACAAATCAAAAACTGAAAAATTGGGCGTGAAAATTATTCAGCCCCTTTACTTTCAGTGCAGCAAACTCTCTCCAGAAGTTCAGTGAGGATCTCTGAATGATCCAATGTTGACCTAAATGACTGATGATAAATACAATCCACCTGTGTATAATCGGCTCTGATCAGGCCCTACACCCAAACAAGGGCACTGCGTTCATCCACCTCTGGCCTGCTCGCCTCCCTACCACTGAGGAAGTACAGTTCCCGCTCAGCCCAGTCAAAACTGTTCGCTGCGCTGGCCCCCCAATGGTGGAACAAACTCCCTCACGACGCCAGGACAGCGGAGTCAATCACCACCTTCCGGAGACACCTGAAACCCCACCTCTTTAAGGAATACCTAGGATAGGATAAAGTAATCCTTCTCACCCCCCTTAAAAGATTTAGATGCACTATTGTAAAGTGGCTGCTCCACTGGATGTCATAAGGTGAATGCACCAATTTGTAAGTCGCTCTGGATAAGAGCGTCTGCTAAATGACTTAAATGTAAATGTAAATGTAAATGTAATCAAGTCTCCGTATAAATGCACCTGCACTGTGATAGTCTCAGAGGTCCGTTAAAAGCGCAGAGAGCATCATGAAGAACAAGGAACACACCAGGCAGGTCCGAAATACTGTTGTGAAGAAGTTTAAAGCCGGATTTGGATACAAAAAGATTTCCCAAGCTTTAAACATCCCAAGGAGCACTGTGCAAGCGATAATATTGAAATGGAAGGAGTATCAGACCACTGCAAATCTACCAAGACCTGGCCGTCCCTCTAAACTTTCAGCTCATACGAGGAGAAGACTGATCAGAGATGCAGCCAAGAGGCCCATGATCACTCTGGATGAACTGCAGAGATCTACAGCTGAGGTGGGACACTCTGTCCATAGGACAACAATCAGTCGTATATTGCACAAATCTGGCCTTTATGGAAGAGTGGCAAGAAGAAAGCCATTTCTTAAAGATATCCATAAAAAGTGTTGTTTAAAGTTTTGCCACAAGCCACCTGGGAGACACACCAAACATGTGGAAGAAGGTGCTCTGGTCAGATGAAACCAAAATTGAACTTTTTGGCAACAATGCAAAATGTTATGTTTGGCGTAAAAGCAACACAGCTCATCACCCTGAACACACCATCCCCACTGTCAAACATGGTGGTGGCAGCATCATGGTTTGGGCCTGCTTTTCTTCAGCAGGGACAGGGAAGATGGTTCAAATTGATGGGAAGATGGATGGAGCCAAATACAGGACCATTCTGGAAGAAAACCTGATGGAGTCTGCAAAAGACCTGAGACTGGGACGGAGATTTGTCTTCCAACAAGACAATGATCCAAAACATAAAGCTAAATCTACAATGGAATGGTTCGAAAATAAACATATCCAGGTGTTAGAATGGCGAAGTCAAAGTCCAGACCTGAATCCAATCGAGAATCTGTGGAAAGAACTGAAAACTGCTGTTCACAAATGCTCTCCATCCAACCTCACTGAGCTCGAGCTGTTTTGCAAGGAGGAATGGGAAACAATTTCAGTCTCTCGATGTGCAAAACTGATAGAGACATACCCCAAGCGACTTACAGCTGTAATCGCAGCAAAAGGTGGCGCTACAAAGTATTAACTTAAGGGGGCTGAATAATTTTGCACGCCCAATTTTTCAGTTTTTGATTTGTTAAAAAAGTTTGAAATATCTAATAAATGTCGTTCCACTTCATGATTGTGTCCCACTTGTTGTTGATTCTTCACAAAAAAATACAGTTTTATATCTTTATGTTTGAAGTCTGAAATGTGGCAAAATGTTGCAAAGTTCAAGGGGGCCGAATACTTTTGCAAGGCACTGTATATGTTATTACATTTATAGTTTAAAATGTCAATTCCTTCTACAAAATCCTCAACAGTACTGTTATATCCACTTTGAGTACTGCTCTATTCTCCTAACAGAAGAATAGCACCTGTAGGGACAGCTCTAACAACAATTTGATACTCCTCAGGAGTGAATGTAACATTGTGTTCTCATGAGTTCTGGATAATCATATAGTTGTCCATCATTATTCAATAATTGTTTATCCCAGATAATGCTGTTGTCAAACCAGTTCTGGAAAAATATAGACTTGTTTTTGTATTTTATGTCTCTATTATTCCAGATTGTATACCTATGTGGGGAAAAATTATGTTTGTACATGAGGTTCCAAGTTAGAAATCAAATGTTATTGGTCACATACACGTGTTTAGCAGATGTTAATGCTTGTGAAGTACTTGTTTATGGAAGTTAGCAAGCTTAATAAGAATCTTACCCACATCAAAGTTGCATTTGAGTAAGAATTCTAGACCACCAATCTGTTGGAATGTTAAATTAGGGATTATATTCCAAATGCAATCCTTATTTCTTAAATAGTTTTGTATCCATTTTGATCTTAAAGATTATAGTCGAGGTTTTAATATCCAGAGCATTCAACCCTCCCTCACCTTGGGTTCTACACATTACCGCTTTTCTTAAATAATGAGGTTTATTCCTCCATATGAAGTTAAATCATTTAGTATCAACCATTTTAGTTACATCCAAGGGAGCTAAGAACTAATCTGGACAGACCTTCAGATTTGGACAAAAGTACACGTCCAGATAAAGACAGATCTCTTAATAACCAGGAGTTAAATCTCTTTCTAATCTTCTCTACAACAGGAAAGATTTAAATTGGCCCTTTCTTTCTGATCTTTGCTAAGTTTAATAACAAAATATGTAATCACATCTTTTATAGGAATATTACATACTGAGTTTGTCACATCTTTTCAACGTAAATGATTCACATTTCCTAATATTCAGAGAGAAACCAGATTTGAAAATATTGACCAAACCCCCCCCCCCCCCAAAATCAGTCTCAAAAATAAAAGAATCTTCAACTGTATCAAAAGCCTTGTAAACGTTTACACATAAAATAAAGCTATCTTCCATAATGTGCTCATTGTTGTCTATCAAGTCCAATACTAGTAGAATATTATTACCTATATGTCTGCCCTTCATAAAACCAGACTGGGTATCGTCAAGACCTTTTTTAAGATTTCACTAAAGGCCATCATTCCCTGGAGATTTGTTCGCTTAACTTGCTGATGAATTTATTTATATTAATGAAATAAAAAATGTATTACAAGACTTTTGGAAGTCTTCATCTATTAATTTTGCATAGTCTTTGACAGAGTCTAGAAAGGGAGATATGTCACTAGTAGGACAGGTGAAAAGATGACCATAGAATTCTGAAACCTATTTTGAAATGTGTCTTTGGGGTTTTCATTGTCTTTGCCATCTATATTAAGCTTATGAATAGAGGTAAATTCAGATATTATTTTTTTCTCTCTCTAAATTGCGTACGTTTTTTTTCTTCACCTTCCTCCAACCATCTCCTTCTTGATCTTACAAATGTCCCTTTTACTCTCTCTTCATACATTCGGTCCATTTCTAGTTGTAAAGAAAATAACTGACCAAGGTCCTCCATAGAGATTAGAGAAAGTATTTCAAACATAAATGTATCTTCCCTCAATCTTAAGTTCAGCAATTTCTTTACCTCTCTTCATGGCTGTTTGTCTTATTTCATACTTCATTAATTCCCAGTATTTCCCATGAGACTTAAATAGATGGGCTTTCCTCCAATTGTCTTGTATAATATCTTTGGCATCCATCTTGAAATGATCATCTTTCAACAGTCTACTATTGAGTTTCCAATAGCTTCAATTCGCTTTAACTTCAGATCCATTCATATTTAAAGATAAGAATGTAACTTTATGATCAGTACAAATTGATGGTTCAATGGATACCTTGACTACAGTGTTATCTAATGAATTATAAATCAACCAGAAGTCAATTCTTGACTGTCTGGACATGTCCTTGTTACTCCAAGTGAAGTCGTTTTTATCAGGATATTTAGAGGGTGGTATGTGTTCGTCACTGTTTTCCAACCGGGTTGGACACATTTTGTATAAAGTTGTTTCGTATGCTAGCTAGTTTTCAACATTGGAGAAAATATGGAGGAAAAATTGTATTCTGTTTTGCCAGAAGCTCTATACACAACATCGAATCAATGAAGGAATTATAACCCCTCTCCTTGAACATTCTATTGAAGAAAATATACATTTTGGTGTGTCTAGCTACAGGCTATGGTACAAGTTTAGTGTATTAAGTGTGGCCGACAGTCTGCGATTTATTGAAAGTGGAGAAATGGATGGTAATAGTAGTTCTCTGAAGTCAATAATCGAGGATCCGGTTCGTGTTCTGAACTCTCAAGGAATTGCCGCCGTTTTCACTGGTCAAAGTGAGAAGGACGAGAAAATTGCCAAGGGTGAATATACGATTGTCTTCCAGGACTCCTGAAACTTTTGTTGGCTCAGAGAAATGGTGAGGCCTACTTCAAACGTCATTGATCCGCGAGCGTCTCATTGGAATGGGTGTCGATGAGGTTCAATGGTGAGTTATTTGTGTGGAACTAAAATGTGTTGAGCATCTTTTTGGCTAAGTTAACTAAAACTGTCTTATCGATATCGGGGGAGAGAGGAGGGGTGATGGAGGTGCAGCTATGTGGTGAGAGCAGGAGAAGGGGATGTGGTTGCAGCTATGTGGGTTGGGGTGGGAGACATGCCATGTGTTTTTATTGCCATGTGGTGTATGGTAATTATTTGACTTGTAAAACTACTGTCTCATGCGTGAAACCTGCTAATTCTTTGATCAGTTGTGTTTCTGTGCATTTTAGTATGGATCAATAATGTTGGACCTTCTCTTAAAATAACCCTCCTTCTAAATGAACACACAGGCCACGTTCTACCTTCAACATGACAATGTTGTCATTAAACAAATATTATTTAGTCCTTTTGACAACTAATGCATATTGTCTTGTTTGTATCCCATTTCCTATAAGGGGGTAAGGCACAGGGGAAGGAGCTTGCTTTTCGGAAGTGGTGGAGAATGGTTGGCGAGCTGCGGTCACTCCTACCAATTCCTGTATTGTGTTTCTAAGGCTATAAGGAATAGCATAATGAAGCAGCTGGGCATGCAGCAATGTGTTGAGGGTGGTGAACACTGGGCATGCAGCAATGTGTTGAGGGTGGTGAACACTGGGCATGCAGCAATATGTTGAGGGTGGTGAACACTGGGCATGCAGCAATGTGTTGAGGGTGGTGAACACTGGGCATGCACCAATGTGTTGAGGGTGGTGAACACTGGGCATGCACCAATGTGTTGGGGGTGGTGAACACTGGGCATGCACCAATGTGTTGAGGGTGGTGAACACTGGGCATGCACCAATGTGTTGAGGGTGGTGAACACTGGGCATGCACCAATGTGTTGAGGGTGGTGAACACTGGGCATGCAGCAATATGTTGAGGGTGGTGAACACTGGGCATGCAGCAATATGTTGAGGGTGGTGAACACTGGGCATGTAGCAATGTGTTGAGGGTGGTGAACACTGGGCATGCAGCAATGTGTTGAGGGTGGTGAACACTGGGCATGCAGCAATGTGTTGAGGGTGGTGAACACTGGGCATGCAGAAATATGTTGAGGGTGGTGAACACTGGGCATGCAGCAATGTGTTGAGGGTGGTGAACACTGGGCATGCACCAATGTGTTGAGGGTGGTGAACACTGGGCATGCAACAATGTGTTGGGGGTGGTGAACACTGGGCATGCAGCAATGTGTTGGGGGTGGTGAACACTGGGCATGCAACAATGTGTTGGGGGTGGTGAACACTGGGCATGCAGCAATGTGTTGGGGGTGGTGAACACTGGGCATGCAGCAATGTGTTGAGGGTGGTGAACACTGGGCATGCAGCAATGTGTTGAGGGTGGTGAACACTGGGCATGCAACAATGTGTTGAGGGTGGTGAACACTGGGCATGCAGCAATGTGTTGAGGGTGGTGAACACTGGGCATGCAACAATGTGTTGAGGGTGGTGAACACTGGGCATGCAGCAATGTGTTGAGGGTGGTGAACACTGGGCTTGCACCAATGTGTTGGGGGTGGTGAACACTGGGCATGCAACAATGTGTTGGGGGTGGTGAACACTGGGCATGCAGCAATGTGTTGGGGGTGGTGAACACTGGGCATGCAGCAATGTGTTGAGGGTGGTGAACACTGGGCATGCAGCAATGTGTTGAGGGTGGTGAACACTGGGCATGCAGCAATGTGTTGAGGGTGGTGAACACTGGGCATGCAACAATGTGTTGAGGGTGGTGAACACTGGGCATGCAGCAATGTGTTGAGGGTGGTGAACACTGGGCATGCAGCAATGTGTTGAGGGTGGTGAAAAGTCCTGACAGGGACACCATCAGACAGGCAGTGATGAAAGAAGGTGTCATCTGACCCTGTAGAGATGTTTTCATGGTTGCTCACAAGAGGTGGAGTCAAAGGGGCCTGAAACCCCAAGGACTGTCATACGGTCCTGTTTTTCAGCATTAGAGGGCAGGCTGGAAAACAGGCTTTTCAACATGTACCACTCAGAGATACCCGAGCACATAAAACTGTGCATCATCGCTGCCTTGGAAGTTGAGTCATTTAATCTCATAGTTGTGATGGCTACTTCTGCACTGGGAATGGGGCTAGACTTTAAGGGGGGCTGTCTATCATCACCTGTCTATCATCACTGATGTTTTTGGTGATGAACACCTTGAGTGATGATTATTATAACGACTATTCAGTGTTGGGACAGCTTGGGGCTTTTGCAAACATGACTGACATGAGTCCTTTTAGATGCTATGTTGAAAAATACTGTAAGTATTGTCTCGTCTGCTTAAAATACTTTATTGTTGTGGAAACAGGCCCTTTTGCCATTGAGCTGTATGGAATAGTATTATGTATGCCACACACACACACACACACACACACACACACACACACACACACACACAGTACATTTTATAATTTAGCTTAAAGATTTGTTCTAATACTAATTTTCAGTTGGGCCCTATCTAAAGTATAGAGTGGGTCAAGGTGTAACCTGTCACCCATAGTTACTTGTTTATAAACTGTATTTAAAAAAAAAAAAATCTTTCACTTTTCTCCTTCACTTGACTTCAATAAATAATCCAAATTTGGAAACATCAATGCTCAGATGATTGTATGACTTTATTGTAAATTAACTTGATACTTATTTCATCCAAAAAAAGGCAAATACAACATTCAAAGTAGAAAAGGTGTGGGCTATCCGGTGTTGGCCCAGAGAATTTGGAAAAGGCTAGGCTATAGCAGTTGTTACTACTCTGACACGCTTTACACATCACAGCCCGTAAAACGTATTCCTATATACAGTTTTTCAGACAGGAACAACAGGAAGAAAGTTAACTGTACATAAGATTGTAATAAAAGTAATTACACATCATTAAAATTAAAAGGTAGTAATTACACAAATAAATGCAACAAAGAATGTAACGTTATTAAAGTAAATACACGTTTTGTGCATCTACATTGTCATTGGTGACAGTACTACGTGTTTCCTCTCTTCTATTACTTCTCTACTTCTGTGGAATATAACATGATGTCCATTCTAGGGTCTCAGCACTACAGCTGAAATCAACTGTCAATGTGTGTGCCTCTGTCTGCGATCCAAACGAGCAAACGGTTTCTTCTTCTCTCGGTTTAAGTTGGGTTTGTGGTAGCTGATCCAAAACACTATATGGTTGATATCCTTAGATCTACTTGAGATTGAGAGCTTTCCAGACTCTGGCTAAAGCTCAGTCTTTATCAAATTGCTGCACGAGGTCTGTCTGCTCTCTGACGGTCCTGCTGACTTTTTATGTCAAACTGGACATGGGATGATGTTGGATGAGGTCTTTTGTGAGGCTCACATGGTTTTAGCAGTTCTTGCATCAAATACTTTGGTATTGCTCTAGGCTGATTTACTTGTATTTGTGGTGTGGTTTTCAAATCAGCCCCTTTGGTCTTCCAACATGTAAATAAGGTATTTCTGTTTTTTTTATTTTTAATGCATTTGCTAACATTTCTAAAAACCTGTTCTCGCTTTGTCATTATACACCTATACATAAACATTTTATTTAAGACATTTTAGAATGAGTCTATAGAAAAAGGCTAACTTAACAAAATGTAGAAAAAGTCTAGGGGTCTGAATACTTTCTGAATCCACTGTATAGAAGTTTGGAACCACCAAGACTCAGAGCTGGCCAAACTGAGATATCGGAGAAGGGCCTTGATCGGGGAGGTGACCAAGAACCCGATGTGTAGATGGGAGAACCTTCCAGAAGGGCAACCATCTCTGCAGCACTCCACCAATCAGGCCTTTATGGTAGAGTGGCTGGCCGGAAGCCACTCCTCAGTAAAATGCACATGACAGCCCACTTGGCGGTTGCCAACAGGCACCTAAAGGACTCTCAGACCATGAGAAACAAGATTCTCTGGTCTGATGAAACCAAGATTGAACTCCTTTGCATCAAGTGTCACATCTGGAGGAAACCTGGCACCATCCCTACGGTGAAGCGTGGGTGGCAGCATCATGCTGTGGGGATGTTTTTCAGAGGCAGGGACTGGGAGACTACTCAGGATAGATGAATGGAGCAATGTAGAGAGATCTGCTCCAGAGCGCTCAGGACCTCAGACTGGGGCGAAGGTTCACCTTCCAACAGGACAACGACCCTAAGCACACAGCCAAGACAATGCAGCAGTAGCTTCGGAAAAAGTCTCAATGTCCTTCGGTGGCCCAGCCAGAGCCTGGACTTGAACCCGATCTAACATCTCTGGAGAGTCCTGAAAATAGCTGTGCTGTGATGCTCCCCATCCAACCTGACAGAGCTTGAGAGGATCTGCAGAGAAGAATGGGAGAAACTCCCCAAATACAGGTGTTCCAAGCTTGTAGTGTAATACCCAAGAAGACTCGGCTGTAATCGCTGCCAAAGGTGCTTCAACAAAGTACTGAGTAAAGGGTCATAATACTTATGTAAATGTGATATATTTTTATTTATTATTTTAATACGTTTTCTAAAATGTCTAAACCTGTTTTTGCTTTATCATTATCATTATGGGCTATTGTGTGTAGATTGTATATTTTTAGTCCATTTTAGGATAAGGCTGTAACCTAAACAAAATGTGTAAAACGTTCAGGGGGTCTGAATACTTTCCGAATGCACTGTATACTGTGTATATAACATTTAGTTTTTTTAAACAGTGTTGAAAATCATACGGTCTGTATTTTTAAATACCCTGTATAAATCTGGATATCGCCCAAGTCTAGGCCAATAACTCAACCAACAGCATGGCAGCTTTACCTCAGCCAACAGCATGGCTATATCGCTCTCTGAGCTGTCACTAATGAGCCTTTTCACAGGGGACACAGGGCAGACTGAAAATCAGCCTATATGTCTATGATGTAAAGCAGACAGGCAATGGGGTTTAACTTGTACTTCCATAAAGACTATTGAGGCAGAATGTTGACAGGTTCACAGCACTGAGGGACCAACACCTAAATATAGTATTGTAAGGTGGTCTGGTTTAGGGATGAGATGAGCCTCTGCTGTTTTACCTCAATAGACGTTGTGTAAAGGACGGAGGCATCTATGCAAAACAACCATGACATCTGCTTTGTAGCAAAATGATGCTGAATGGTTACATGGAACAAGGCCTCCTTTTTGACCCTAACAAATTGTCTCTCATCACCTCCTGGCTATACGACGTCAGTGACTTTAATCTATGATAATTATCTACATCGTCCCAGTACTCTGAGGAGCCAAAGCAATACTGTCATATGAATGTGTTTATTTTCCCATCTGTTTTAGTGCTGAGATGGGACCCCGGTCAGTTCGTTTTCTTAATTGCTGTTTGTTTTATTGTTCTGTGTGGGTTTGACTGAGATCAACCTGTCGTGGTTTGCTTATGGCGACATTCAGTACTTCAAGTATTTGTTGATGATACTCTGACAAATTCAGATTCTCTGATATGCATTGATCTTTAATTTTAAGATACAATCGCCATGAAACCTTTGTTAAATCATAGCAGAATTTCTAAAGATGTACAATTTGTAGAAAAACCTAAAAAGCAAACCAGATGGAGTTTATCCTAATGGCCAGAATGCTCTCCTTTCTCTCATTTTTAGGTGAATATAATCCCCATCATCGCTAAAGCCGATACAATCTCCAAGAGCGAGCTCCATAAATTCAAGATTAAAATCATGAGTGAGCTGGTGAGCAACGGCGTGCAGATCTATCAGTTCCCCACAGATGACCACGCAGTCACAGAGATCAACTCCTCCATGAATGTGAGTCACTCACTGTTTTTCCCTCACTATAGGTGGTTTTAATATATGGTTTTATGGTTTTAATAGCTGCACATAGTTTCCTCCCTTTGAAACTTCCTCTGTGTACCGCATTGATGGAGAATTGGTAGAGCAGCAAATCAGTTGATCTGGTCTGTCTGGCCTGTCTAGTGTCTACGGGACCCACCCTATAGCTCTGTGTTCAGGCTAGATGGCCTCATTACCTGGGCTCTAGACAGTTTTGGCTTACCACTTCATTCTTGAGGTTGCTTTGATGAACGTGTTTTTCTCATGATGTAGGATCTCACTGGCCAGAGTAATTCTGGGAGAAATACAGAACCATGTTATTAATCAGGCCAACAAGACATGCCTCTATGACTCTAAATAGCAGTTACACCTGCTAGTAAACATGGCCATCTTGCCTCCCGAGTGACGCAGTGGTCTAAGGCACTGCATCGCAGTGTTAGCTGTGCCACAATTTGGCCCAGCGTCGTCATGGGGAGGGTTTGGCCGGCAGGAATGTTCCTGTCCCATCGCACACTAGCGACTCCTGTGGTGGGCCGGGCGCAATGCACGCTGACACGTTTGCCAGGCCGGGCGCAATGCACGCTGACACGTTTGCCAGGCCGGGCGCAATGCACGCTGACACGTTTGCCAGGCCGGGCGCAATGCACGCTGACACGTTTGCCAGGCCCGGGCGCAATGCACGCTGACATGTTTGCCAGGCCGGGCGCAATGCACGCTGACACGTTTGCCAGGCCGGGCGCAATGCACGCTGACACGTTTGCCAGGCCGGGCGCAATGCACGCTGACACGTTTGCCAGGTGTTTCCTCCCACACATTGGTGCAGCTGGCTTCCGGGTAAAGCGGGCGTTGTGTCAAGAAGTAGTGCAGCTTGGCTGGGTTGTGTTTCGAAGGACGCACTGCTCTCGACCTTCGCCTCTCCCGATTCCGTACAGGAGTTGTAGCAATGGGACAGGACTGTAACTACCAATTGGATACCACGAAATTGGGGAGAAAAAGGGGTAAAAAAAAATCAAATATGGCCATCTGTCTAAGCAGTTAGACCTGCCTAATAAATATGTTGACTAAGCTGTAAGGAAGGAGTGTAACCTGTGTGAGAGACAGGTTGTTGTTTGAAAGCAGCTTTTGGTCAGAGCTGTTGACCTTTTGAACTCCTTCAGGCTCACCTCCCATTCGCTGTGGTGGGGAGCGTCGAGGAGGTTAAAGTGGGAAACAAAACGGTGAGGGCCAGGCAGTACCCCTGGGGAGTAGTACAAGGTGAGTATCTCTCCTCTTTCTGTACCTCTTGGCTCCTCTTTCCATTTCAGGAGAGAACTGCTGCTCAGACAGATTCCCTAGTGTGTTGGGGAAATGGCATAGGCCGATGAATGCACTATTGGTAGTATTACTACAGGGACACTGCTACAGTACATTGTTTGCTTTGTTTATAGACCTTCAGCTGTGGTTGACAGGGACTCTAAACGTTATAATTAGATTATGTCACAGAGCACTGCTGGTAGAATATTTTAACCCAGCTGGGAGTTTTCAGATTCAGAACGGTCTCTCCATTATCCTTTGCCCGTTGTTTCCATTCCCCAATCCTCCCAGGACAGTGGTTTAGTTTTATTTATAAACCCGGTCTCGTAGGAGAGCATTCCAATCAGTCGTTCCATGACGCCCGCCAACTGATTGTTCAAAAATTGTTTCTGTAGTTAGAATCAAGTAAGATAGGCATTCCTAGATACATTATTTTGTTGAAATGTAGTTTTATATCAGAGAAATTAAGCTAATTGAATGCACCCATATAATATTCAATAAATATAGTACAAAACATCTGATTTGGACTCAACTGTTTCCTACCAATGAATAAGACATTAGGAATCCATTTTTTGTCAAAAGCCACCCACGTACCCCCCACACCCCATGCCAATCCCACCTCAACAACCAGTACACAGTATCAGTTCTCTGTTTGACAAGTATGAAGCTGCAGCTTGGAGTATTGCTTCTCCTTACTATGTAATGTATTCCCTGTGAATCTGGTGATGTATCCCCCCCACTGAAATTAGTAATTAACTTCTTGCGTCGAGCCATCCCGGATCCGGTATCGTGACTACAGCCTCAAGCTCATTACCATAACGCAACGTTAACTATTCATGAAAATCGCAAATGAAATGAAATTAATCTATTTGCTCTCAAGCTTAGCCTTTTGTTAACAACACTGTCATCTCAGATTTTCAAAATATGCTTCTCAACCATTGCAAAACAAGCATTTGTGTAACAGTATTGATAGCTAACGTAGCATTTAGCGTAGCATTTAGCGTTAGCATTCAGCAGGCAACATTTTCACAAAAACCAGAAAAGCATTCAAATAAAATCATTTACCTTTGAAGAACTTCGGATGTTTTCAATGAGGAGACTCTCAGATAGCAAATGTTCAGTTTTTCCTGAAAGATTATTTGTTTAGGACAAATCGCTCCATTTTCTGCGTCACGTTTAGCTACGGAAAAAAACCTGTATCCAGGATTGTGTAAATCTATCCGCAAGCTCATTAGCATAACACAACGTTAACTATTCATGAAAATGGCAAATGAAATGAAATGAATCTATTTGCTCTCAAGCTTAGCCTTTTGTTAACAACACTGTCATCTCAGATTTTCAAAATATGCTTTTGAACCATAGCTAAACAAGCATTTGTGTAACAGTATTGATAGCCTAGCATAGGATTATGCCTCTCTTTCAGCATGCAACATTTTCACAAAAACAAAAGGATTCAAATAAAATCATTTACCTTTGAAGAACTTCAGATGTTTTCAATGAGGAGACTCTCAGTTAGATAGCAAATGTTCCGTTTTTACAAAAAATATTATTTGTGTCGACTAATCGCTCCGTTTTGTTCATCACGTTTGGGTAAGGAAAAAAAATATATATAAATATTAAGTAATTAAAACGCTAACTTTTTTCCAAATTAACTCCATAATATCGTCAGAAACATGGCAAACCGATGTTTAGAATCAATCCTCAAGGTGTTTTTCACATATCTATCGACGATAAAATCCTTCATGGAAGTTGACTTTCTCTTCTGAAGAAATGGAACGCGCATGGACCTACAGATTACGCAATAATTTCGACACAGGACACCGGGCGGGACACCAGGTAAATGTAGTCTCTTATGGTCAATCTTCCAATGATATGCCTACAAACACGTCACAATGCTGCAGACACCTTGGGGAAACGACAGAAAGGGCAGGCTCATTCCTGGTGCATTCACAGCCATATAAGGAGACATTGGAACACAGCGCCTTCAGAATCTGGGGCATTTCCTGTATGAAACTTCATCTTGGTTTCACCTGTAGCATTAGTTCTGGGGCACTCACAGATAATATCTTTGCAGTTTTGGAAACGTCAGAGTTTTGTCTTTCCAAGGCTGTCAATTCCATGCATAGTCGAGCATCTTTTCGTGACAAAATATTGCGCTTAAAACGGGCATGTCTTTTTATCCAATAATGACATAGCGCCCCCATAGGTTGAAGAGGTTAAAATCACTTGCATTATTTACCATGAAGTAGTGTGAAAGTAACAGGTTTTGACCACTAGATGCCAATGTTCCTGCTATACCTGCTACACTCGTTTATCTATTTTGCTTGTCTCTTGTGTTTTATTAAATAAATCACAATTTTCTTTGCAACTTTGGGTAGAAAACCAATAGATTTGGATCATGATGAAAAGAAATGGTGTGGTCATCCTCAATTCAAGCCAGTCCTCCATGAAAGTAATTCCGTATGTCCTCCTTTCACGCTTAAACTGTGTCCAAGAAACGGCCCCTTTTGTGTGTGATTTATTCCCTTCAAAAAAGTTATTGATTAGCTACTGTTAGGCCATTCCTGGAAAACAAGCAAACCATTAGGCTACAGCAGTTCTAATGGTTTAAATGTTATGATCTTCAATGGTAAAAGGCCCCCACAGACACACACACACACACACACACACACACACACACACACACACTGTTTAGTGTTTTGCAATGATATTGGGTTAAATGATAAATGTCACTATTCACCAAACATATAGAGCTATTTCCTGATCATTTTATTGAAAAACTCAAGACCATGTAATCAATTATTTTAGGGTTGTCACAACATTTTAGTCCTTAGCCTATTTCTCCATCAAAGTGTTGAGCTTGTAGGAAAAGTCTTCATATGACAATTGCATAGGGATAGCCATCTCAGAGAGCGGCCACTTGTTGGATTATTCAAGTAGAGTTGAGTTGGGTTGAAGCATCAGGTTGCTATTAGGACAAACTGAATTGATTTCATGGATGACTGGCTTGAATTGTAACCCTAACCCTTTTCTACAAGTTGAAAAGGAAATGTTGTGATCTATTTAATAATGAGTGTGGCGGTATAGCAGGACAGCGGCATCTAGTGATTTAAACCTGGTTCTTTCAAATGACCGTAAAACTTCAATTAAACGCTGAGGCTCAAATAGCCGCCTACAGTATCCCTTTAAATAGCCGTGCAACGGCACACATTTCAGAAAATAAAAGCCTGTTTCAAATAAACACAGTCTAAATGAAGTGTTTATGAAGTTACCATGAATTGTTTGAGGTGTAATGGTTACTGAATTATTTAATGTAATAAATAATAATAATGACAAAAATATTATGGCTATCATCCGTTGGTTTTTATCGCCAGTAAGAACTGGTCCTTGCTATCCGGGATCCTTGGGACATCCTTACCCCCCATTTTGAAGTTGAAAATGTAAATGGTTAGGTAAGAGTTAAGGTTAGGTTTAGGGTAAGGCCATGGGGTCAGGGTTTAGGGTAGGGATGTCCCAAGGATCCTGGATAGCACTAACCAGTAAGAAAAAGCTAGCCATTGGTTGCTAACAGCAAGCACAAAAACAGTCAACAGCTTTGGGAGTACAGACCCCCAGAAAGTGTTAGTTTGCCCTCTAGTGGCGAAAGAAAGTTCGCCGAACATGCACAGTCAGAGGAGAATAATTATTCTGTCAAGGAACATTTTTTTATTATTCTGAAATGGAGGCATGCTAATACAAAAGAAACGTGACAATGTGTAAAGAAGACATTGATTAAAATGCTGGAAGTGAATGCTGGAATTGAACAGTTAACTATGCAAATGAGCAAAATATGTGTGCATTAAGGAAATGGACGCCAAGCTTAAATAGAAGCCTGTCTCTAAGCGCCTGTTGTGTTCAGTGATTTAGGCAACGCCGGGGCTATTAATTTAAGTTTTACGGTACTTTATGATAAATAATGCATGCGACTTCAATTATTAATTCCCTGACCAGGGGAAAAGAACATCACCAGATTCACAGGGAATACATTACATAGTATGGAGATGTAATACTCCAAGCCACAGCTTCATTATACTTGTCAAACATGGAGAACTGATACTGTATACTGGTTGTAGGTGTGGGATTGGTCCGTGGGTGGCTTTTGACTCCCCCCAAAAATGTGATTTTAATGACTAATTTCAGTGGGAGGGATACATCACCAGATTCACAGGTAATACATTACATAGTAAGGAGAAGCAATACTCCAAGCCGCAGCTTCATACTTGTCAAACAGAGAACTGATACTGCGTACTGGTTGTTGAGGTGGGATTGGCATGGGGTGTGGGGGATACGTGGGTGGCTTTTGACAAAAAATGGATTCTTAATGTCTTACTCATTGGTAGAAAGAAGTTTGGTCCAATTTGGATGTTGGTACTATATTTATTGAATATTATCTGAATCCTATAAATTCAAATGGCCAATTCAGGAGCAATCAATTAACTTACATTTTCAAATAATAATTGAACAAAATAATGTTTCACGAATGCTAATCGTATATGAGATAGTGGGTGTCGAAATCATGTTATGTTGTGTTTACTTGATTGAATCTCCGTCGCTAAGATAGTCAGTTTTACTCCGAACCCCCTACCCCATAGGAAAACTGTTTTGATTGTTTTCCTAAGTCATTTGTGGGTTATTATAACCCAGAAACAGAGAAAGTCTTTACAAAAACAAAAATGACTTTTGAGTGCTTTTACTAATCTCACCCCAGGATCTCACTGCTGTTTTTTGTGACGCCCAGACGACTATGACAGATAGCAGACCGCTGGTATTTCTTCCCTCCCAGCTATTTCTTTACAGTGTGTGTAATGTGTGAATCCCCTGCCCTGGCGGCTCAGGATTTCTGGGGGCTTTGGGCAGGGGTCATCACCTCAGATCTCAGTGGGGAGAGCTTACCAGAGAGGTTGTTAGATGCCAGATGTCATCAACCATTTTTCCTCCTCAAATTCTTCAAAGTGGAGTTAAAATTGTTTGTGTGTCATTTCTCCCTCAAACAGTATTTTCACAGTCTCTGTTTACTGAAGGATGTTTTACCCTCACGGTGTAGTGGCTATCATGTGGAATGTAATCATGTTCCGCGCGAAATGCCTCTCTAATTGGCACTATTTTTAGCAACATCCTTACATCCAGCACAGCGCTCACAGCTGGGGTTGATATTTAGTTCCACTATATCCTACAGTATACCACTGTAGCCCATGTGCTCCCTCTGGTCTTCTCCAGGGCAAATTCTTCCCCACTTATGTCAGTCAGAAAGCAGGAAATGCTTCCTGTTCCAGTCCACACAATGGGATGCATGAGAGAGCTTTTTCTCAGAGAGTTAGTGGAACATAAACATCCAGAAGTGTAATAATTAATGTACACTACCCTCTAGCTCAAGGGGGGGGGGCAAAATTACAGCCCGCCGGGCACTTCAATCCGGCCCGCGAGACATTAATAAAAACAAATATATTTTTGTCTCCCTTTTTTTCTCCCCAATTTCGTGGTATCCAATTGGTAGTTAGTCTTGTCTTATCGCTGCAACTCCCGTACAGATTTGGGAGAGGCGAAGGTCAAGATCCATGTGTCCCCCGAAAGACATTAGTAACATAGGCTCATTGCCATTGCATTGTCTCTGTGCTGTGCTGTCCCGTCCAGTGGAGAACGAGAGCCACTGTGACTTTGTGAAGCTGCGTGAGATGCTGATCAGGGTGAACATGGAGGATCTGAGGGAGCAGACTCACGCCAGACACTACGAGCTCTACCGCCGCTGCAAACTGGAGGAGATGGGCTTCACAGACACAGACCCCGACTGTCAGCCGTTCAGGTGAGGCAGCAAGGCTGAGAACAGAACACACAAACAAACATCTAATCAAATGTTATTGGTCACATACACATGGTTCGCAGATGTTAATGCAAGTGTAGCAAAATGCTTGTGCTTCTAGTTCTGACAGTGCAGTAATATCTAACAATTCACCAACAACTACCTAATACACACACATCTAAAGGGGTGAATGAGAATATGTACATATAAGTATATGGATGAGCGATGTCTGAGCGGCATAGGCAAGATGCAATAGATGGTCTAAAATACAGAATATACATGTGATGTAAGATATGTAAACATTATTAAAGTGGCATTATTTAAAGAGGCATTGTTTAAAGTAACTAGTGATCCATTTATTAAAGTGTCCAGTGATTAAGTCCCAATGTAGGCAGCAGCCTCTCTGAGATGGTGATTAATGTTTAGCAGTCTGATGGCCTTGAAATTGAAAAACAGATTCTATTTCTCAGTCCCAGCTTTGATGCATCTGTACTGACCTCGCCTTCTGGATGGTAAGTGTGAACAGGCAGTGGCCTGGGTGGTTGTTGTCCATGATCTTTTTGGCCTTCCTGTGGCATCAGGTGCTGTAGGTGTCATGGAGGGCAGGTAGTTTGCCCCCGGTGATGGTGTGTAGACCTCACCACCCTCTGGAGAGCCTTGTGGTTGAGGGCGGTGCAGTTGCCGTACCAAGCGGTGATACAGCCAACAGGTTGCTCTCGATTGTGCATCTGTAAAAGTTTGTCAGGGTTTTGGGTGAAGTCAAATTTCTTCAGCCTCCTGAGGTTGAAGAGGCGCTGTTGCGCCTTCTTCACCACACTGTTTGTGTGGGTGGACCATTTCAGTTTGTCTGTGAAATTAACAATCAAGCTAGTCATATGTTACTGGGGAAGTGGACCAATTAATCTCAGAGTTCAGCATGTAAAGATGCTCTTTCTGTGAGTGATTTGAACCCTGTGTTAGTCAGAGGTGTACTGTAGTTCGGCTCAGATGTAGTAATCCATTTCTCTTTCTCTCTCTGCCCTGTCCACAGTCTCCAGGAGACCTATGAGGCCAAGAGGAAAGAGTTCATGGGAGACCTGCAGAAGAAAGAGGAGGAGATGCGACAGATGTTTGTCAACAAAGTGAAGGAGACTGAGGCAGAGCTGAAAGAGAAGGAGAGAGAGGTGAGGGTGTAGCTGCTGGCTGGGGGGTGAAGTATTTCAGTAAATGGGTTTGCTGTCTTATTGAGGATTCACTTCCATATACTGTAAATATGTCAGTGGTGTGCATACAGGTAACTGCCAAAAATAATGGGAACATTATTTTGGCAGTAAATGAGGGATACAAAGAATATTGAAAGCAGTTGTGTGGTTCCTGAGTTAAGTAATTAACATACCATCATGCTTAGGGTCATGTACAAAAATGCTGGGCAGGCCATTATTTTGGTCATCATGGCTATGCCCCCATCCACAGGGCATGAGTGGTCACTGAATGGTTTGATGAGCATGAAAACGATGTAAACCATATGCCATGGACATCACAGTCACCAGATCTCAAACCAATTGAACACTTAGGTGAGATACTGGAGGGGCACCTGAGACAGCGGCAGCTGAAACCACCATCAACAAAAACACAAAATTATGGAATTTATTGTGTAAGAATCCCTCCAATAGAGTTCCAGACACTTGTAGAATGTATGGAAGATACATTGAAGCTGTTCTGGCTTGTGGTGGCCAAATGTCCCATTAAGAGACTTTATGTCGGTGTTTCCTTTATTTTGTCAGTTACATGTAGATAAGGTGAGCTTGACATTGAAACCTACAGTGCCTTCAGAAAGTATTTACACCTCTTGACTTTTTCCACGTTTTGTCGTGTTACAGCCTGAATTTGAAGTTTATTAAATTGAGATTTGGTGTCACTGATCTACACACAATAGCCCATAACGTCAAAGTGGAATTGTGGTTTTAGAAATGTTTATAAATTAATAAAAAATGAAAAGCTGAAATGTCTTGCTTAACAAGTCACATAAGTAGCTTGGACTCACTATTAGGGGCGGCAGGTAGCCTAGTGGTTAGAGCATTGGGCCAGTAACCGAAAGGTTGCTGGATCAAATCCCCCCGAGATGACAAGGTAAAATTCTGTCGCTCTGCCCCTGAACAAGGCAGCTACTGTTCCCCGGAGGGCCGTCATTGTAAATAGACATTTGTTCTTAACTGACTTTCCTAGTTAAATAAAGAGTACATTTAAAAAAATAATAATAATTAAAAATAAAATTTGAATGACTACCTCATCTCTGTACCCCACACATATGTAAGGTCGAGCAGTGAGTGGTCACCAATTGGTAGATGGGTCAAAAATAAAATGTGCATGGTGAAGTTGTCAATTACACTTTGGATGGTGTATCAATACACCCAGTCACTACAAAGATACAGGCGTCCTTCCTAACTCAGTTTTCAGAGTGGAAGGAAACCGCTCAGGGATTTCACCATGAGGCCAATGGTGACTTTAAAACAGTTAGAGTTTAATGGCTGTGAGAAAACTGAAGATGGATCAACAACATTGAAGGAAGCCTGTACAGAACACACATATTCCAAAACATGCATCCTGTTTGCAATAAGGCACTAAAGTAATACTGCAAAAAAATGTGGCAAAATAAATGAACTTTTTGTCCTGAATAAAAAAGTGTTATGTTTGTGGGGTCCCAAGTGGTGCAGCGGTCTAAGGCACTGCATCAGTGATTCCTGGTTTGATTCCAGAACCGGCTGTGATTGGGAGTCCCATGATGCGGTGGACAATTGGCCCAGCATTGTCCAGGTTAGGGTTTGGCCGGGGTAGACCATCATTGTAAATAAGAATCTGTTCTTAACTGACTTGCCTAGTTAAATAAAGGTTTTAAAAAAGGACAAGGGAGGTTTTTTGAGGATTAAAAGAACCGGAAAAGGGCAAATCACAGGAAAAATCCTAGAGGAAAACCTGGTTCAGTCTGCTTTCCAACAGACACTGGGAGACAAATTCACCTTTCAGCAGGACAATAACCTAAAACACAAGGCCAAATATACACTGGAGTTGCTTACCAAGATGTCATTGAATGTTCCTGAGTGGCCTAGTTAGTTTTGACTTAAATCGTTTTAAATCTATGGCAAGACTTGAAAATGGTTTTCTAGCAATGATCAACAACCAACTTGACCGAGCATGAATACTTTTTTAAAGAATTATGAGCAAATATTGTACAATCCAGTGGTGCAAAGCTCTTAAAGACGTACAGCTGTGTGCAAAGCTCTTAAAGACGTACAGCTGTAATTGCAGCCAAATGTGATTCTAACATGTCTTGACTCAGGAGGTTGAATATGTATCTAATCAAGATATGAGTGTTTAATTTTATGTTAATAAAAAATAAAGTAAAACATTTTCTGCCACTTTGACATTAGAGTATTTTGTGTAGATCGTTGATTAATTTTTTAAAAATTAAATCCATTTTAATCACACTTTGTAACACAGGAAAATGTGGAAAAAGTCAAGGGGTGTGAATACTTTCTGAAGGCACTGTACATACAGTAAAATGTAACAGGGCATGTTTATACCTGTGCAGAACTTTCAATATGTGATTGGATTGTGGATCAAGTTTTAGCTCTTGGCCTGATAGCATCTCTTTCTGCCGCTATCAGTTACACAACAAGTTTGAGCAGCTGAAGCACATGCACCAGGAGGAGAAGAGGAAGGTGGAGGAGAAGAGGCGAGACCTGGAGGAGGAAATGAACGCCTTCAACCGCAGGAAAGTGGCAGCTGAGACATTGTCCTTAGCCCAGCCACTCAAGAAGGACAAGGACAAAAAAAAGTAAGTGATTTCCATTCATCTCTTTTCATCTCCCTCTCTCTCCCTATATTCCTCCCAAACCTCAACCTCTCTTACGTTAGGTTTAGCTTTCACTCCCTTTTTCCCCAAGAGGAGTGAATTGAGATCGCAGGGAGTAGTGGATTGACTTAAACTATGTGAGAAGCAGAAGCTGTAAAGAGATGGCTGAGTCCGTGTCCTGATCATATGTGGTATTCTTCTCTGCTCCCCCTAAGTTGCATACCAGGGTGCAGTGTTTATTGTATACTGAAATAGTTATGTGAATATGAGCAGACATGGAAAATAGCTCAACTCTGCAGCTCCTGGTTGGAGAGGCAGGTTCTCTGTGAGGCAACATCTAGTAGTGGATAATACACTGTGGTGTACCTAACAAACTGGGTACTGAGTTTATATACAAGTATGTGGACTTCCTTTCAAATGAATGGATTCTGCTATGTCAGCCACACCAGTAGCTGACAGCTGTATAAAATCTAGCACACAGTCATAGCTAAACATTGGCAGTAGAATGGCCTGTACTGAAGAGCTCAGTGACTTTCAACTTGGCACTGTCATAGGATGCCACCTTTCTAACAAGTCAGTTGGTCAAATTTCTGGCCTGCTAGAGATGCACCGGTCATTTGTAAGGGCTGTTATTGTGAAGTGGAAACTTCTAGAAGGAACAGCGGCTCAGACGCGAGGTGGAAGGCCACACAAGCTCACAGAACAGGACCGCTGTTCTCGGTTGCAACACTGACTACCGAGTTCCAAACTGCCGCTAGAAGCAACATCAGCACAAGAACTGTTTGTTGGGAGCTTTGTGAGCAGTCGCATGCACACAAGCCTAAGTTCACAATGCCCAATGTCAAGCATTGGCTGGAGTGGTGTAAAGCTCAGCGCAATTGGACTCTAGAGCAGTGGAAACGTGTTTTCTGGAGTGATGAATCACGCTACCTGCCCCAATGCATAGTGCCAACTGTACAGTTTGATGGAGGAGGAATAATGGTCTGGGGCTGTTGACCATGGTTCAGGCCCCTTAGTTCCAGTAAAGGGAAATGTTAACGCTTCAGCATACAATGACATTCTAGATGATTCTGTTCAGGGAAGGCCTTTTCCTGTTTCAGCATCACAATGCCCCAGTGCACAAAGCGAGGTCCATACAGAAGTGGTTTGTTGAGATTGGTGTAGAAGAACTTGGCTGGCCTGCACAGAGCCCTGACCTCAACCCCATCGAACACCTTTGGGATGAATTGGAACGCCGACTGTGAGCCGGGCCTAATCGCCCAACATCCGTGCCCCGACCTCGCTAATGCTCTTGTGGCTGAATGGAAGCAAATCCCTACATCTAGGGGAAAACCTTCCCAGAACAGTGGAGGCTGTTATAGCAGCAAATGGCAGACCAACTCCATATTAATGCCCAAGATTTTGGAATGAGATGTTCGACAAGCAGGTGTCTGCATAATTTGGGCCATGTAGTGTATGTGCAATGGCAGTTATATTAGTGAAACAGTTGATCCATTTTGGGGTTAGTCTGACAGATTCTGTAGATCCAGAGGTAGTGCTTAGATTTTTTTTAAACTACATTATTGTAGGCCAAAGTCATGTTTAGTTGAGAAACCCCGTTTTTATGTTAGAACTTGACATTTACAGTGCCATAAAGTGTTTTTCTTCACAATGGGTTTGAAGGGCTCCCTCCCTTGACAGCTCTGAGAATTGCCTCTCTTTCATTTATTCTGCTGTACTGAAGTTATGATTCTCTGAGGTACAATCCACTTATTTTCTCTATTCTTTCATTTCACTGTCATTATACTTTACCTTCATGAAGTCAGACATTTTTCTGAAAGATTGTGAATGTGGTATGCATTTTCACTGCATGATTTCACTGCAGTGTTTTCATTCACTTTATTTTGTCATTGTCATTTCCTTTGTAATTTTCTTTCAGTTAATATATGGGCCCAAGCCAACCATGGATTTGTCTTCCATCATCATAGCGACGTCAACGTTTTTAATTTTTTAAAATACATTCCTTCATGACAATGTACACATGGACCAAAGATGCTGATGGGACAGGATATGAAGAGATTGAGCGAGAGAGCTGACTCGCTGAAAGTGGCCATTCCCTTCTGGATCATTCATGTTATGATTTGTCTTCTTTTTTTAAAATACATTTTGTTTGGTTTTTCTTTTTCTTGTTTGAGACTTACTGATCTGTTTTGCTTTGTGACTGAAGGCACAACAAATCATGGACTTTCAACATGCAATGCTTTTTGGTACTGACATGTATTACCTTGTTCTCCCATGTTGTCAGTTAATGTAATGTTAATGGCTAAGCATTTACTGGTAGTGTAGGTGGACTCAACTCACCACCAGCCATACACCAGTGTTCCTCTATCTGACGTTAGACAGTGGCCATACACCAGTGTTCTGCTATCTGATGTTACAGTGGCCATACACCAGTGTTCTGCTATCTGACGTTAGACAGTGTCCATACACCAGTGTTCTGCTATCTGACGTTAGACAGTGGCCATACACCAGTGTTCTGCTATCTGACGTTAGACAGTGGCCATACACCAGTGTTCCTCTATCTGACGTTAGACAGTAGCCATACACCAGTGTTCCTCTATCTGACGTTAGACAGTGGCCATACACCAGTGTTCCTCTATCTGACGTTAGACAGTGGCCATACACCAGTGTTCCTCTATCTGACGTTAGACAGTGGCCATACACCAGTGTTCTGCTATCTGATGTTACAGTGGCCATACACCAGTGTTCTGCTATCTGACGTTAGACAGTGGCCAGTGTTCTGCTATCTGGCGTTAGACAGTGGCCATACACCAGTGGCCATCTGGCGTTAGACACCAGTGTTCTGCTATCTGACGTTAGACAGTGGCCATACACCAGTGTTCCTCTATCTGACGTTAGACAGTGTTCCTCTAGCCATACACCAGTGTTCCTCTATCTGACGTTAGACAGTGGCCATACACCAGTGTTCCTGTTCTATCTGGCGTTAGACAGTGGCCATACACCAGTGTTCCTCTATCTGACGTTAGACAGTGGCCATACACCAGTGTTCTGCTATCTGTTCTGTTCTGACAGTGGCCATACACCAGTGTTCCTCTATCTGACGTTAGACCAGTGGCCATACACCAGTGTTCCTCTATCTGGCGTTAGACAGTGGCCATACACCAGTGTTCTGCTATCTGACGTTAGACAGTGGCCATACACCAGTGTTCTGCCATACACCAGTGTTCTGCTATCTGACGTTAGACAGTGGCCTATCTGGCGTACACCAGTGTTCTGCTATCTGACGTTAGACAGTGGCCATACACCAGTGTTCTGCTATCTGACGTTAGACAGTGGCCATACACCAGTGTTCCTCTATCTGACGTTAGACAGTGGCCATACACCAGTGTTCTGCTATCTGATGTTACAGTGGCCATACACCAGTGTTCTGCTATCTGACGTTAGACAGTGGCCATACACCAGTGTTCTGCTATCTGACGTTAGACAGTGGCCATACACCAGTGTTCCTCTATCTGACGTTAGACAGTAGCCATACACCAGTGTTCCTCTATCTGACGTTAGACAGTGGCCATACACCAGTGTTCCTCTATCTGACGTTAGACAGTGGCCATACACCAGTGTTCCTCTATCTGACGTTAGACAGTGGCCATACACCAGTGTTCTGCTATCTGACGTTCTAGATCTGAGTGACCTGGCCACCAGTGTTCCTCTATCTGACGTTAGACAGTGGCCATACACCAGTGTTCCTCTATCTGACGTTAGACAGTGGCCATACACCAGTGTTCTGCTATCTGACGTTAGACAGTGGCCATACACCAGTGTTCTGCTATCTGACGTTAGACAGTGGCCATACACCAGTGTTCTGCTATCTGATGTTACAGTGGCCATACACCAGTGTTCCGCTATCTGACGTTAGACAGTGGCCATACACCAGTGTTCTGCTATCTGACGTTAGACAGTGGCCATACACCAGTGTTCTGCTATCTGATGTTACAGTGGCCATACACCAGTGTTCCTCTATCTGACGTTAGACAATGGCCTTACACCAGTGTTCCTCTATCTGACGTTAGACAGTGGCCATACACCAGTGTTCCTCTATCTGACGTTAGACAGTGGCCATACACCAGTGTTCCTCTATCTGACGTTAGACAGTGGCCTTACACCACTGTTCTGCTATCTGACGTTAGACAGTGGCCATACACCAGTGTTCCGCTATCTGACGTTAGACAGTGGCCATACACCAGTGTTCCTCTATCTGACGTTAGACAGTGGCCATACACCAGTGTTCTGCTATCTGACGTTAGACAGTGGCCATACACCAGTGTTCTGCTATCTGACGTTAGACAGTGGCCATACACCAGTGTTCTGCTATCTGACGTTAGACAGTGGCCATACACCAGTGTTCTGCTATCTGACGTTAGACAGTGGCCATACACCAGTGTTCTGCTATCTGACGTTAGACAGTGGCCATACACCTTATAGAGTGGGTTCTGAATTCTGTGCCAAACTAGACCAGACCTTAGTCATGAATAGTAATAACAAAACATAAGTACAATACCTGTATATTTATATTTTTGCAAACACTTATATATGTAGGTACCATCGAGTAAACTAGTCCTAAAATATACAATAAATACTGGTGCTGTTTTATATTCATCCAGAAACATGTATGGTAATATTTTGAGCTTACGTGGCTTTATTAAAATGTATATGATGAAGCACATAATGCTGTATGTTTGTGATGTACCATAAGCCATTGATGTGAGAAGTCAGTTTACACTACCCATATGCAAAGCAGCGTCTAATAGAGGCCACGACTTACAGTAGAAATGTTTACATCGAAAGGCTAGAAGAAAGATGTACTCACTCACTTTATTGTAAATAAATGCAAGCCCTCGCCTTGGATGTGTCCCTATCCCATGATTGATTTGATTGTTAAGAGAACTCGTGTGTAGTTCGAGAGAGACGACAGCTGTTAGTTTTGCATACCTGCTCAATACCCCCTTTGAGAAGTTGTTCAGTAGGTAAGTTTAGGCCAATAGAAATGGAGAGCTCATGGTATCCGTGCAGTAAGGAGTAGCCCTCTGATTTTAACCTTTCCTTTTGGGAAATGGGCCATGACCAATGGTTGAAAGAGGATGTTACTCTGTGCTCTACCCCACCACATGCTGACCTCTGCAGTGGGTTAGCCCTCAGGTTTGTGCTGTGCCAGTGTCATCCAGACAGTTACAGCTCACTGATGACCCTGCCGTACTCCTCCCAGCGAACCTCAAAGCACTTCCCTATTTAAGGTTTATTTTAACCACTTCATTTGAAAAATATTATTTGTTAGGCCTTTATGAGCAAATGTCAATTTCATCCGAAGGCTTTTGTTGGCATAACTCCATGTAATTTGCTTTAAGCTACTGCCTTTTCAAATCACAAGTTGTATTATGATAGGATGAAAGATGTGCTTTGTACATGTCTTATTGGTTAGAGCTTAGAGGTTTGAGCAGGAATTCTATTTTCTCCTGAGGGCAAATTCAAAAACATGATTACAAAACCCAACCCAAAGTAGAACAGAGCTCTGTCATCCATTTACCAACATGACCAATTGAAATGGCAGACTATATTGCGTAATCATGTGTATGGAATTCAGTTATTTTGCCAGTTTGGAAAAATAAGGTGGAAAGGGATGATGGCTTATGGATAATTTTCATTAACAAGTGTGAACATGAAATGTAATGTTTCTCTGTTTTTGCTTCATTCTGGGGACAAAATAGTAACATTGCTGCTTTATCAGAAACGGCCGAAGAGATCGTCACACAATTTGGAAAACCGTAACATCAATGACAATGTATTTGACAGCATTACAATACTCCACTGTATCCCAAACCTAAGTTCAATGCTAGTGGTAGATAAAGAAGCACATGTTAACACTTCCTCACATTGCTTCTGAGATGTGACCACCTTTAAATGAATAATAAAACGTCTTTGCAGCACATTGTCACTTGTAAATAAAGCATTTTGTAAAAGTAGTTAGTGAATAACGTGGAGGTCAACAGAACAAACATGTTTTAGTACAAGGAAGTAAAAACTAAAAATATTGTATATAAAAAGCTCTAAATAGGTAAGGAAGAGGCAGTTCCACGTTCATGATAAGGTATTCTATGTTCTCAATCGCAAAATATAAACACAATCCCCCACACATGCACTCAGACCTGTTCATCAGTCCAACAGGATATTGGCTCACATTCTGGTGGGCCTCATGGGGAACCCCGCTGACCTCCAGAGCCAACACGTCATTGTATAGGCACCCAAAACCATCGTAGAACTTGTGTCTCCCGGTCTGCCTGAGTCCCAGTCTCCCTGCAGGCCCCCTCATCATCCTGGTGCTGCTTGGTCATGTTAAAATATGTACACCTCTGTGGCTGGCAGGGAGAACTCCAGGCTGGTGAGGTACTGTGTTATTTGTCAACCATCTCCTTGCACTGGATGTTCTGAATCTGGCGTAGAAAAACAAAACATCACAAGAGATTTTGTCAAATGAAAACACATGACAGATGTAGTTAATTGTGTGTGGGTTCCATGTTTTAAACTCAACTGTAAAAATAACATATATTGATAGACATACAGTATGGTATGAACCAACCAGGAACATAGACAGACCTGTCTTATTGATAAAGTGAGAACAAAGGTGTTATTGTGAACTGAATATATATATACACACACAGTACCAGTCAAAGGTTTGGACACCTACTCATTCAAGGGCTTTTCTTTATTTTGACTATATTATACATTGTCGAATAATAGTGAAGACATCAACTATGAAATAACACATATGGAATAATGTAGTAACCAAGAAAGTGTTAAACAAATAAAAAAAACAAGCATTTATTTGGGCTGCAATCTGAGGCTGGAAACTAATGAACTGATCCTCTGCAGCAGAGGTAACTCTGGGTCTTCATTTCCTGTGGCGGTCCTCATGGTTTTTGCGACTGCACTTGAAACATAATTTTCCAGATTGACTGACCTGCATGTCTTAAAGTAATGATGGACTGTATTTCTCTTTGCTTTATTTGAGCTGTTCTTGACATAATATGGAGTTTGTCTTTTACCAAATATGGCGATCTTCTGTATACCACCCCTACCTTGTCACAACAACTGATTGGCTCAAACACATTAAGGAAATAAATTCCAGATATTAACTTTTAATAAGGCCTTCCCGGTGACTACCTCTTGAAGCTGGTTGAGAGAATGCCAAGAGTGTACACAGCTGTTATCAAGGCAAAGGGTGGCTACTTTGAAGAATCTCAAATATATTTGGATTTGTTTAACACTTTCTTGGTTACTGTGTTATTTCATAGTATTGATGTCTTCACTATTATTCTACAATGTAGAAAATAGTAAAAAAAGAAATAAAAACACTGGAATGAGTAGGTATGGCTGAAACATTTGACTGGTACTGTATAAATACTACCTCTAACATACTTACCTAATATTTACTTACATGAGCACCAACTTGGTCAAATAATATCACACCAAACACTAAAGCACAACACCAAACAGTCTCAAGCGTTTTGAACAGTGTGAGGGGTGGCGATAGCGGCAAAGAGAGGCGTTGCGTGTCTTACCTGTGTTTTCCTCAGCAGATCGGTGAAGAAGGAGAACCAGTCTGGGGTGAGTCTCTCCAACTCCAAGGTAATGATGGCCAAGGCCAGTGTGGAGCCTTTGAAATGTGACAGCTGGTGGCAGGCCATACAGTGCTGCACCTGCCTGGTCCACAATGCTACCTGGAAGCAAGGCCTCTTCTGAGTCTCAGGACCCATGGTGGGAAGGTGGGGATGTCTAGAGATCAACAGGGCATGGAACTGCAATCATACAGAAAAATGGAGACCAAAATGACTACATATCCACCCACCGTTTCATTCATTCAATCATCACCAATTCATATCGATCATGGACAATTTCCCACTTCTTCCCTTTACCAGCCATTCCCATATTACATTGCAATGTTAGTAACCCCCCCCCCCCCCCCAATGTGTTACGGTGGAAAGTATGTGCCAATATCCCTATAGAATCCCCATTGTGATTTGAAAGACAATGGAGACATGACTACACCAAATCACATTTTATTGGATGCATACACTTTATTTAAGTTCAATTGCAAGGTACATTTTCAGGGGAATGTAATTGTGAAATACTTATTGTTGGAAAGTATTTATTTGAAAAGTATTAAGAGGAAATTTATTTGTATTTTACTAGAATTTTTTTTATGTATCATGTTTTTTGTTGTTGTTCTACAATACTTTTTGTATTTTGTAATAATATTACCTATTGTGAGCTAGGACAATATGGAATAGTTCTTATGGATTACACTATAATCTACACACAACTAACTGGTGGTCATCAACCTCTGAAATATTTTAGTATTCAACGCAATGTTATGTTGTTATAATTTGAGGACATTTTTCCTTTGGCCCTGGTTTGAAACAACACTAATTCACACAGACAGAATTCTATTCCAGAGTGTTTTGGCCAATGGTTGTGGTTTGTGAAGATAACATTGCAGAGACGTCTTACATTAAAACAAAGAAAGATTTAAGATGGAAATAACTATTACTAAAGGATTAAATATGTCTGGTAGTGCAATTAGTATTTACCGCTTATTTGACTTCCAGTTTGTAGAGTGTAGTATAAAGTATGGATCTTTCCAAGAAGTCAAACTCCAGTGTGCCAAATCTGAAAATATGCAGCATGGAATTCAACTACACTAAATGTGCATACCTGACCGCATGGTAATATTCCAGTTCATCTAGGCCAGTGGTATTCGAAGTCTGGGTTGTGACCCCAGGGGGAACTGCAGTGGGGTTGCCAAAATTATGATATACAGTTTTTTTGGAACCAAAAATGAAGAGTACAGATTATTGTATGGGACAATATACAAATGTTTTTGAGAAAGATAATTAGAAAAATGCTATTTCATTTAGTAAATATACATTTACATTTAAGTCATTTAGCAGACGCTCTTATCCAGAGCGACTTACAAATTGGTGCGTTCACCTTAAGACATCCAGTGGAACAGCCACTTTACAATAGTGCATCTAAATCTTTTAAGGGGGGGGGGGGGGGTGAGAAGGATTACTTTATCCTAGCCTAGGTATTCCTGAAAGAGGTGGGGTTTCAGGTGTCTCCGGAAGGTGGTGATTGACTCCGCTGTCCTGGCGTCGTGAGGGAGTTTGTTCCACCATTGGGGGCCAGAGCAGCGAACAGTTTTGACTGGGCTGCGCGGGAACTGTACTTCCTCAGTGGTAGGGAGGCGAGCAGGCCAGAGGTGGATGAACGCAGTGCCCTTGTTTGGGTGTAGGGCCTGATCAGAGCCTGGAGGTACTGAGGTACTGAATAAATAAATATATTTATTGGTTTCTTTTCATTTTGATAAGAGATGAAAATGTAATGAATTAAAGGTTATTGGTTGATGTAAAAATCGGAATATACCGGTTTAAGGTCGTGCCATTAGATTTGGGGTGGGTTTGCAAGTAATTCTTATAGAAAAAAATGGGTTCCCTAGAAATTCTGGCAGAAAAAAAATGGGGTTCCCGCTGAAAAAGTTTGAATACCACTGATCTAGGTTATGCGTTTTGTTAAGATTGTACTTGGGAGTGGATTAGACTAATTCTATATCAAATGGCTCTCCCTTTGTTAGCAACCAGGGTTCTACTTTACAGTCAGATAAGTGCCTTGGCCTGATCTATGATCTACAGAGCACTCAATCCCCATGTTTTAGACGACAGCTTTCCAATGGTGTCAAGTGTGGACAGAGACATATCACAGGGGGGCACAAGTCAAATCAATGCACAATTTATAGGACCAATTCTCCAAGGGGGGAGAAGTTCACAATGGACATCTTTGACGAGATGAAGTGTGTGTGTCCCTTGTGCTTTTCTACTGCTGTGTGAGCCCGTCAAAGCAGCGAGGACGTTTTAACGGCTACTTACCATGCAAAGGAAGTCAATTGGTGTCGTGGCGTACAGGTCCCAGTTCAGCTCATCTAGTATAAAACTCTCCATGCAAAGAATCTCAGCTATTGAAAAGTTGCATCCGCTCTGCACAACAAGGTCCTTGACTGACCCAATCACCTGCTTCAACAGACAGGAACAAGGAAGCCAATAAATGTATTGTATTAAACAAACATTGTGTTGTTTTTTGATCGATTATAAGAAAGAATACACTTGTTCTGTGTTTACTGTTATGCTATGTTTTGATGTTAAATTTACAAGAGATTAAAAAATCCCACCTCATCCTCCTTGTAGATTCTGATTTTAAAGACCGGCACTTTACAAGCGCCTCTCCCTGTCCAGTGCACCCTCCAATAAAGCCATCAAAACGTTGCTTCTTGAAAGCTCCTGGGTTCTTCAACGTGACCTTGGTGCTGGCCAGGCTTCTCCACCACCTGAAAGGGACACACTGTTTAGTGTTACAGGCCATGACATTTACAATGAGATTATGATATGCATCACAGAGTAGTTTAACACAATTGAACATTTCAAAAAAATCATAGGCTACATTGAACATCCACGTCATAAATACTTTGTAACAAAACCCTGAAATGTATTAGGTTACAGTGTCCAATCAAAAATAGCACTAGTATTTGTTTTCTTCCTCGCAAAAGGTTAATCTTGTCACTTGTCCCAATATGGAAATTTCAAATTTGGATAGAGTGAATACACAATTCTAAACACCTGATTTCTGAACAGAATATACCCACTGAATGGATTGTGGATAAGGTGCGAAGTGATTTGTCAACAGTTTAGCTACAAGCTCATAAAGCGCTCCATTGATGGATTGAATACAGGAAATCAAGAAATACGCGTTATATTTTTGTAAACAATGCACGCCATTTGCTGCTTTTTTTGCGCTAGGTGTACAAAAACATTGCCCATTTTTTAAGTAATGTACTCTAAGTTCTGCGCAAAGCTACTTTGGCTTATTATGCACAAAACAGAACACACAATATGGGTGGGATAGTGAGCAGCTGGTCGCAGCTACAGCCAATTATTGCATGCTGAGCTCTTTCTACCTATTTCCTGAATCAATCAGTCTTCCTACCTCTTCCGTTCGAAATACAGGTATGTTATTCTTTGACAACAGGCGTATTTATGTTCAAGTTTTAATCTTCCATGTTTACCATAGCAAAATGATTAAATCAAACCAGATGGAATGTTGTCAGTAAAATATTGCAGGATAGCTCACACTTAATTCCATGCAGTCTTATACTGACAAACACAAAACAAACAGCATAAACACGGGAAAAAATATATATAAATAAAGTCACCACAATAAGAGAACCCAAATCCAGCCCCTATGCCTACCTTTTCGTCATGTCAGGGGTCAAAGATAAGAGAACAGTCATAAAACTTCGAACCTCCACCGAAAATTGACCTACAAAATGTACTGTAATAAGTATCAAATAATATATTATTTGAGCTACTTTTTGTATGTGCATAAAATCAAGTTATTATTCTGAATATTGTTTTCAAACTGAAACCTAATCAGGTTGTTTTCCTTCAGCACTTTGTTGAGAGTACAGAAAATTGGGACATTACATTATAAAGGGGCCTACAGTGGGCAGTAGGCTATGCTTACCTGTTTTGGTTGTTCTCCCTCAACCACTATTCTGAATCCATTTTGTATTATTTAGATTCACAGGAATACAACACAAAACAACTGCAGCAAACAACTGCTTAGGCAGTTGTAAGCATAGAAAGGTTGAGTGTTAGGCTACTGCATAGGATGGAAATAATTTGACCATTTACAGACATGGCATAGATCAGTGATACCACAAAACAAGTAGGTCTAATACCACTTTTGCAGTAATGATGACAATACATATTTCCCATCAATAACATGGCTTTACATGACAGTCAGTACTTTCGGTGAGTAGGTCTTCTTCCCACGCTCATCTCTGGATATCTGCAACAACAAAACACACAGCTGACACTGATAAGTTGCAGTAGTTGAGGTCAGCCTTGAATTTGATAAGACTATATATACACTACCGCTCAAAAGTTTGGGGTCACTTAGAAATGTCCTTGTTTTCCAGGAAAACATACATGAAATGAGTTGCAAAATGAATGGGAAATATAGTCAAGATGTTGACAAGGTTATAAGTAATGATTTTTTATTTAAATAATAATAGGGTCTTTTAAACTTTGCTTTCGTCAAAGAATCCTCCATAGGCAGCAATTCCAGCCTTGCAGACATTTGGCTTTCTAGTTGTCAATTTGTTGAGGTAATCTGAAGAGATTTAACCCCATGCTTCCTGAAGTGAGATCCGGTGACTGTGCTGGCCACTCCATTATAGACAGAATACCAGCTGACTGCTTCTTCCCTAAATAGTTCTTGCATAGTTTGGAGCTGTGCTTTGGGTCATTGTCCTGTTGTAGGAAGAAATTGGCTCCAATTAAGCACCGTCCACAGGGTATGGCATGGCGTTGCAAAATGGAGTGATAGCCTTCCTCCTTCAAGATCCCTTTTACCCTGTACAAATCTCCCACTTTACCACCACCAAAGCACCCCAAGACCATCACATTGCCTCCACCATGACTGAAAGATGGCGTCAAGCACTCCTCCAGCATCTTTAAAAAAAAAAATCTGCTTCTCATGAATGTTCTTCTTTGTGATCCGAACACCTCAAACTTCGTCTGTCAATAACACTTTCATCCAATCTTCCTCTGTCCAGTGTCTGTGTTCTTTTACCCAGGGTAGCCTAGTGGTTAGAGCGTTGGACTAGTAACCGGACTGACTTGCCTAGTTAAATAAAGGTACAATTTTTAAAATTAAATTAAATCTTAAAATTGTATTTTTATTGACCAGTCTGAGATATGGCTTTTTCTTTGCAACTCAGCCTAGAAGGCCAGCCTCCCGGAGTCACCTCTTCACTATTGACGTTGAGACCGGTGTTTTGCGGGTACTATTTAATCAAGCTGCCAGTTGAGGACTTGTGAGGCTTCTGTTTCTCCAACTAGACACTCTAATGTACTTGTCCTCTTGTTCAGTTGTGTACCGGGGCCTCCCACTCCTCTTTCCATTTTGGTTAGGGCCAGTTTGCACTGTTCTGTGAAGGGAGCAGCACACAGAGTTGTACAAGATCTTCAGTTTCTTGGCAACTTCCCACATGGTATAGCCTTCATTTCTCAGAACAAGAATAGACTGAAGAGTTTCAGAAGAAAGTCCTTTGTTTCTGGCCATTTTGAGCCTGTAATCGAACCCACAAATGCTGATGCTGAAGATACTCAACTAGTCTGAAAAAAAGGCCAGTTTTATTGCTTCTTTAATTAGCACAACAGTTTTCAGCTGTGCTAACATAATTGCAAAAGTGTTTTCTAATGATCAATTATTCTTTTAAAATTATAAACTTGGATTAGCTAACACAACGTGCCATTGGAACACAGGAGTAATGATTGCTGATAATGGGCCTCTGTACATCTATGTAGATATTCCATTAAACAAATCAGCCGTTTCCAGCTACAATAGTCATTTACAACATTAATAATGTCTACACTAGAGGTCGACCGATTATGATTTTTCAACGACGATACCAATACCAATTATTGAAGGACCAAAAAAGAAGTTTCCGATTAATCGGCCGATTTAAAAAAAAAAAGATTTTTTTAAAAATGTTTTGTTTATTTGTAATAATGACAATTACAACAATACTGAATTATCACTTATTTTAACTTAATATAATACATCAATAAAATCAACTTAGTCTCAAATAAATAATGAAACATGTTCAATTTGGTTTAAATAATGCAAAAACAAAGTGTTGGAGAAGAAAGTAAAAGTGCAATATGTGCCATGTAAGAAAGCTAACGTTTAAGTTTCTTGCTCAGAACATGAGAACATATGAAAGCTGGTGGTTCCTTTTAACATGAGTCTTCAATATTCCCAGGTAAGAAGTTTTAGGATGTAGTTATTATAGGAATTAGGACTATTTCCCTCTATTACATTTGTATTTCATTAACCTTTGACTATTGGATGTTCTTATAAGCACTTTAGTATTGCCAGTGTAACAGTATAGCTTCCGTACCTCTCCTCGCTCCTACCTGTGCTCGAACCAGGAACACAACGACAACAGCCACCCTCGAAGCAGCGTTACCCACGCAGAGCAAGGGGAACAACTACTCCATGTCTCAGAGCGAGTGACGTTTGAAATGCTATTAGCACGCATCCCGCTATCTAGCTAGCCATTTCACATCGGTTACACCAGCCTAATCTCGGGAGTTGATAGACTTGAAGTAAAAACTGCGCAATGTTTGACGCACAACGAAGAGCTGCTGGCAAAACGCACAACATTGCTGTTTGAATGAATGTTTACGAGCCTGCTGCTGCCGACAACCGCTCATTCAGATACTTGGATGCTTGTATGCTCAGTCAGATTATATGCAACGCAGGACACGCTAGATAAACTAGTAATATCATCAACCATGTGTAGTTAACTAGTGATTATGATTGATTGTTTTTATAAGATAAGTTTAATGCTAGCTAGCAACTTACCTTGGCTTACTGCATTCGCGTAACAGGCAGTCCCCTTGTGGAGTGCAATGAGAGGTAGGTGGTTACAGCGTTGGACTAGTTAACTGTAAGGTTGCAAGATTGGATCCCCCGAGCTGACAAGGTGAAAATCTGTCATTCTGCCCCTGAACAAGGCAGTTAACCCACCGTTCCTAGGCCGTCATAGAAAATAAGAATGTGTTCTTAACTGACTTGCCTAGTTAAATAAAGATTAAATAAATCGGTGTCCAAAAATACCGATTTCCGATTGTTATGAAAACTTGAAATCGGCCCTAATTAATCGGCCATTCCGATTAATCGGTCAACCTCTAGTCTACACTGTATTTCTGACCAATTTTATGTTATTTTAATGGACAAAATATGTGCGTTTCTTTCAAAAACAAGGACATTTCTAAGTGACCCCAAACTTTTGAATGGTAGTGGACATATCCATCAATATATCGATCTATTGTTCTGCCTGTTCACACAGTGTACCAACACAACAGACAGAATAGCTGATCATGTATATTTTCCAGAAACACACTGTATATGGCATAATTGTAAACTTGGAACATGAAATCTGAATCTGTTCCTTCTCGCAGCAAAACGTCTCAATTTATTTTCTGTTGATAAACAATTATTTTATTAGACAGACAAGATTGTCTGTCACATTCATTTACATTACATTTAAGTCATTTAGCAGACGCTCTTATCCAGAGCGACTTACAAATTGGTGCTTTCACCTTATGACATCCAGTGGAACAGCCACTTTACAATAGTGCATCTAAATCTTTTAAGGGGGAGGGGGGGTGAGAAGGATTACTTTATCCTATCCTAGGTATTCCTTAAAGAGGTGGGGTTTCAGGTGTCTCCGGAAGGTGGTGATTGACTCCGCTGTCCTGGCGTCGTGAGGGAGTTTGTTCCACCATTGGGGGGCCAGAGCAGCGAACAGTTTTGACTGGGCTGAGCGGGAACTGTACTTCCTCAGTGGTAGGGAGGCGAGCAGGCCAGAGGTGGATGAACGCAGTGCCCTTGTTTGGGTGTAGGGCCTGATCAGAGCCTGGAGGTACTGAGGTGCCGTTCCCCTCACAGCTCCGTAGGCAAGCACCATGGTCTTGTAGCGGATGCGAGCTTCAACTGGAAGCCAGTGGAGAGAGCGGAGGAGCGGGGTGACGTGAGAGAACTTGGGAAGGTTGAACACCAGACGGGCTGCGGCGTTCTGGATGAGTTGTAGGGGTTTAATGGCACAGGCAGGGAGCCCAGCCAACAGCGAGTTGCAGTAATCCAGACGGGAGATGACAAGTGCCTGGATTAGGACCTGCGCCGCTTCCTGTGTGAGGCAGGGTCGTACTCTGTGGATGTTGTAGAGCATGAACCTACAGGAACGGGCCATCTCCTTGATGTTAGTTGAGAACAACAGGGTGTTGTCCAGGATCACGCCAAGGTTCTTAGTGCTCTGGGAGGAGGATACGATGGAGTTGTCAACCGTGATGGCGAGATCATGGAACGGGCAGTCCTTCCCCGGGAGGAAGAGCAGCTCCGTCTTGCTGAGGTTCAGCTTGAGGTGGTGATCCGTCATCCACACTGATATGTCTGCCAGACATGCAGAGATGCGATTCGCCACCTGGTCATCAGAGGGGGGAAAGGAGAAGATTAATTGTGTGTCGTCTGCATAGCAATGATAGGAGAGACCATGTGAGGTTATGACAGAGCCAAGTGACTTGGTGTATAGCGAGAATAGGAGAGGGCCTAGAACAGAGCCCTGGGGGACACCAGTGGTGAGAGCGCGTGGTGAGGAGACAGATTCTCGCCACGCCACCTGGTAGGAGCGACCTGTCAGGTAGGACGCAATCCAAGCATGGGCTGCGCCGGAGATGCCCAACTCGGAGAGGGTGGAGAGGAGGATCTGATGGTTCACAGTATCGAAGGCAGCCGATAGGTCTAGAAGGATGAGAGCAGAGGAGAGAGAGTTAGCTTTAGCAGTGCGGAGTGCCTCCGTGATACAGAGAAGAGCAGTCTCAGTTGAATGACTAGTCTTGAAACCTGACTGATTTGGATCAAGAAGGTCATTCTGAGAGAGATAGCGGGAGAGCTGGCCAAGGACGGCACGTTCAAGAGTTTTGGAGAGAAAAGAAAGAAGGGATACTGGTCTGTAGTTGTTGACATCGGAGGGATCGAGTGTAGGTTTTTTCAGAAGGGGTGCAACTCTCGCTCTCTTGAAGACGGGAGGGACGTAGCCAGCGGTCAGGGATGAGTTGATGAGCGAGGTGAGGTAAGGGAGAAGGTCACCGGAAATGGTCTGGAGAAGAGAGGAGGGGATAGGCTCAAGCGGGCAGGTTCACACTGTTTATGTTCCTTTTACTCCTTCGCTCTGATAAAAACAGTAAAATATTAAGTGTTTGAGTTGAGCATCACATGACTGTAATCAAAGAAATGTAGGCCTAGATACTATGATCTCAGAAAGGTTCCCCATTTGACAGGTCAGAGCTCCTATGTTGGTAACAGGTCTGACTGATGGTTCCAAAATAATTTACTCACAGGCTGGTAAGTATTTACAATGCCTCCCCCAGGGCCCATACACCTCATAAATCACTCTTAACCATGAAACTGAAACAAGTTTATACCTCCAACCACAGTTGGTGGCACAGTTCTCTCTGGTGGCATTTGTTCTCTTTGGTTAACTCCCCAAATAAAATGTGCTTTACCATATATAAGGCCCTCAATGAAGGATATCAATAGACACAATTTTGTTCCTTTTTACACATTATTTTGTAAAAGAAAGGTGCATTGACGTTAACACTATATGTTACAACAAATACATGATTTAGTTGCGTGTAAAGACTGTTTCACATGCGTTGGAGAACATACTACTTGTGGATACTGAATAATAATGGTTTCGTTGTCATTATTTAGTGTACAAAACATATGTTCTATCTTTTTAGTTTAAAGCTATTGTTGGGTTTTATCTCTGATGTCAGTGAGGTTTAGTATCGGGTTGCTTTTGTTCTGTTTTCATCACCCCACCACACCTTAGTATACTAGGTAACAGCAATGCATTTCCTACTGTATCAATCCATCAAGATAACCTTAGGAAGAAACAAAGAAGGAAAAAGAAGTTAGCGCAAATAGATGAATGATTTATATTTACCATTTGTATTGTGTAACTTTTACTGTTAATTATATTAATTGGACGATAATAAAGGTTATGGACAATATTCAATGGATAGTTCACCCAAATTACACAATTTTTTTGCCTTGTAAGCCATGGACAAAGACAGTGCAGTCCACACTTTCGGTTGGTATATGTATATGTATATGTAGCCATTGCCACTATTGGCTAACATTTTCCAACCAACCAACCTTTTGGCTCCACTAGGCGCCAAAAGGTGGCTTAGCCCCCTCAGCTGAAACTTGTGCCCCTTCAGTTTTAGTTTTATGTCCCTATATAAAAAATACCTAGTCAGGGGATACCTAGTCAGTTGTACAACTGAATGCATTCAACTGAAATGTGTTAGGGTTAGGGGTCAACAGGGTTAGGGGCTAACATTTTTTTATTTGACCTTGATTTAACTAGGCAAGTCAGTTAAAGAATAAAATCTTATTTTCAATGACGGCCTAGGAACAGTGGATTAACTATCTTGTTCAGGGGCAGAACGACAGATTTTTACCTTGTCAGCTCGGGGATTCGATCTTGCAACCTTTCAGTAACTAGTCCAACGCTCTAAACACTAGGCTCCCTGCCGCCCCATTTAACCCAACCCTCTGAATCAGAGAGGTTTGGGAGGCTGCCATAATCAGTGGCGCTGCCAGGGATTTTGGGCCCCATGAAAATATAGAACATTGGGCCCCACCACCACAGGCCACACCAATCCTGCGTAATTGCTGAAACCACACACCTCCAGAACTCAATCGAGCCATTCAAAGCTTTAAATAACTCTACCTTTGCAGGCTTGCAACTCTCTTATAGTCCAATATTTACCGTAGGATATTTACTGACAGTGAGCTGTGAAAATATAACATTTTGCAGTCATGCATGGAACATTCTGCATACAGTGGAACTCACTATTTGATGCAAGACTGATCCCCTCTATAAGAAATGTTCGAAAGGACATCTGTTACAGTCTAAATGTCATTTTAAAGGTCAAATTCTCTAATGGACAATTCTCTTAACATGAATAACTTAAAATAAATATAACTTAAATATACATTAACCTCTTCAATTAAAATAAATGAACATTATTACCTATAGAATGTATAATATAACAAACAAAATAATACATTCAGCAGCAAATTTAACTAAGTATACATACCAACTAGAAAATAAGCAGCTGTAAAAGTGGAAATGGAAAATGGAAAACAAAATGGAAATGAAAATGCCTGATGGTGGCTCTAGAGGAAAGGTCAAGAGGTCACCAAATCAATAGGTTTCTTCCACTTGGGGTCTTGATTGTGCACAACACATTGTATGGCAATCCAGCCATTACTTTGAGATATATCTTGTTCTCAGTCTGTTCTCAGTCTTGTTCTCAGCCTGTGGGCATCATGGGTGTAGTGATCCAGTATCCATAACAATGCCATTTAACAGTTATCACTGTCTCTTGCTCAGCCTTACTCACCAAGAGCCCACCGCTGAGCCTTCTTGCTAGCAAAGTCACTGATCAGCTTGTTTTTCTACTTCCCCACTTTGTCTGTCTCTTTCTGTGCACCTTCTCTCATTTGCTCCATCCTCATCGTCTGCATTGGTTCTGCTGCACTGTCTTTCACCTCTTCCTCCACTTCTACACTCCTCCCTGACAAAACTGTATCAGGGTCCTGGCTCTGTAGAGTGTACATGACACATGATAATATATCCTATAATATAATACCATTTGTAATAACATCATAAACAACATTTCAGTTACTACATTTTGTTGACTTAAATTAACTGCATGCACCACGATTTTTTTTTTTAACAGCACTGAATCCTGCAGAATATTGACTCAAATTACCTGCAGTTGCGTATCACCACCACTAGATGTCAGTAAACGACCATTTTTCAGTCTGCATCAAAGCCATGGACATACCATGGCCATATGGCTTTAAGGTATATTTTAACATTGGCTGTCACCGTTGAAGTTGGAAGTTTACATACACTTAGGTTGGAGTCATTAAAACTCGTTTTTCTACCACTCCACGAATTTCTTGTTAACAAACTATAGTTTTGGCAAGTCGGTTAGGACATCTACTTTGTGCATGACAAGTAATTTTTCCAACACTTATTTCCATACAGATTATTTCACTTATAATTCACTGTATTACAATTCCAGTGGGTCAGAAGTTTGCATACACTAAGTTGACTGTGCCTTTAAACAGCTTGGAAAATTCCAGAAAATGATATCATACCTTTGGAAGCTTCTGATAGGCTAATTGACATCATTTGAGTCAATTGGAGGTGTACCTGTGGATGTATTTCAAAGCCTACCTTCAAACTCAATGCCTCTTTGCTTGACATCATGGGAAAATCAAAAGAAATCAGCCAAGACCTCAGAAAAAAATTGTAGACCTCCACAAGTCCGGTTCATCCTTGGGAGCAATTTCCAAACACATGAAGGTACCACGTTCATCTGTACAAACAACAGTATGCAAGTATAAACACCATGGGACCACACAGCCGTCATACCGCTAAGAAAGGAGACGTGCTCTGTCTCCTAGAGATGAATGTACTTTGGTGCGAAAAGTACAAATCAATCCCAGAACAACAGCAAAGGACCTTGTGAAGATGCTGGAGGAAACACGTACAAAAGTATCTATGTCCACAATAAAATGAGTCCTATACCGACATAACCTGAAAAGCCACTCAGCAAGGAAGAATCCACTGGTCCGAAACCGCAATAAAAAAGCCAGACTACAGTTTGCAACTGCACATGGGGACAAAGATCGTACTTTTTGGAGAAATGTCCTCTGGTCTGATGAAACAAAAATAGAACTGTTTGGCCATAATGACCATTGTTATGTTTGGAGGAAAAATGGGTAGGCTTGCAAGCCGAAGAACACCATCTCAACTGTGAAGCATGGGAGTGGCAGCATCATGTTGTGATGGTGCTTTGCTTCAGGAGGGACTGGTGCACTTCACAAACTAGATGGCATCATGAGGAAGGACAATTATGTGGATATATTGAAGCAAAATCTCAAGACGTCAGTCAGGAAGTTAAAGCTTGGTCGTAAATGGGTCTTCCAAATGGACATTGACCCCAAGCATGCTTCCAAAGTTGTAGCAAAATGGCTTAAGGACAACAAGGTCAAGGTATTGGAGTGGCCATCACAAAGCCCTGACCTCAATCCTATAGAAAATTTGTGGGCAGAACTGAAAAAGCGTGTGCGAGCATGGAGGCCTACAAACCTGACTCAGTTACACCAGCTCTGTCAGGAGGAATGGGCCAAAATTCACCCAACTTATTGTGGGAAGCTTTTGGAAGGCTACCCGAAACATTTGACCCAAGTTAAACAATTTAAAGGCAATGCTACCAAATACTAATTGAGTGTATGTGAACTTCTGACCCACTGGGAATGTGATGAAAGAAAGAAATGCTGAAAAAAATAATTTTCTCGATTCTTCTGACATTTCACATTCTTAAAATAAAGTGGTGATCCTAACTGACCTAAAACAGGGAATTTTTACTAGGATTAAATGTCAGGAATTGTGATAAACTGTGATAAACTGAGTTTATATATTTGGCTAAGGTGTATGATAAACTTCCGACTTCAACTCTATACAGACTGAGACACTCAATGCTTCAAACTGTCCAGCATCCAATGCAGTCTATAGGCTGTTTTTGTTTCATATTATGATCATTACAGAGGGCAATACAGAGGCTCTCTGGGTGTGGTAGCCTATTGATTTTCCTGGTCATAAATGGAACTGTACATATTGGAAACGTGTTTATGGTAGGCTGGCATTGCTTCATTTATTACGTGGGTGGAATTTGATCCACAGAAGTGTATTGTGCCATATCACAACGTGTTGCTGAACTCATGAGCGCCATGATTTTCCATGTTTGAAGGGGGTCTATAGGCCTATTTATTTGTCATGACAGCTGTGCGTGGCTGTATCTCATTGTAGGCTGTTTTGGTTATTTGGGTCTCCATTCACTTTTTGTTTACTGTGCTTGTTAACTGTTAATGTAATTTGCCATAATATATATTTTGCTATGCCTTTATCGATCTGATATTTTGTTTACTAGGCCTATTGGTATCGATCTGCTATTTTGTTCTGTTCTCATTCATGTCGGTATTCTAAGGCAAACTGCTATTCAGTATTTTTGATTGCATGCATGAATCACCAGGCTATTACTTTCCGCATTTAGTTTGCATTATTTTGGCAAGGTATCTCTGTGTACGGCTGCATTCACAAAGGCTGTTTGTACTATGTGAATTACCCTATCTATCTTGTAGCATTTATTAGTTACCAAAACGGCCTTGCTTTAGTGTGTATGGCGCTGTCCATTGTGCTGATACAGTGCAGCGGAGATAGGCTGCATATTTCGCGATTGCATGTGGATTCATGCTTGGTCTCAGACGCTAAGGCTTTTTGATCATCAAACCTATGTACCTTCAGTTTGCTAGATCTCCTCGGGAATAACCACAGTCAGTAGGTATTATCACATTGTTAAGGGGGAGGGTCAACTGTGTGTAATACTTTGGATTAGTAGAATTCCCGCTGTTCTGTAAGCGTCTGGTAGACAGATACGATCATTCCAGGATGCTGCTCATTCTATCGGTTCTTGGTGATTGGCAGGCAGTCTATAAAGCAACCTGTCCCCTGAGGTTGGAAACATTAGAAGGAGATGTTTTCACCTCTGCATTTTGTAAGAGCTGTTCACTCTACCCGCACGTTCTCGCTGGCTGTTGCCCTTGAAGTAATAACTCTGTAAATGCATGAAATGTCACGTATGAATAATGTAATATTAGTCTTGTGTGTACAGAGATGGAAGACGTAGGTGGCATGCTGTCCTGCATTTAATAGGAATGCTTTAGATCCAGCTGGCATGTCAGACGTTTGTTCTTAGAGGTCCACCATGATGAAGAAAGTCAAGCAAAATAGTTTTTTGCTCATTGTCAAGCTTCTTTGATGTAGGACTTTCTGTCATGTAGATTTAATGATTTATTTGATGAAGAATGTGTTATTTCTGGCATCGTTTAGGAGTACTACATCCAACCAACCACTTGAGGGAGACATCATCCAGACAATAAATACCAGGCCGTCCTTTTTCAACACTATCCATAAATCTGAACTTGGTTTGCCAAAAATGTTATCAATCACACATTTGACTCTCTAGGGGCCTTCTCATTGAACTTAGTGCTGCTCCATTAGCCATGTGAGCCAGGGGGCACGCTCCATTTAGGGGCTGATGGAGATCATGACTGGTGACACATTTAGCCAATTTTCCCTCAGTGAAGCAAATGTAAACGTTGCCTGGGGCGAGGCTTAGACATTTGCTTCACTCACTAACTCTGGAAAATCTCTCATCAAAATGGTTTGTCATTGTATCATTAATTCATTTTTTTTTCAATGACTGACTCCTCCTTTCCTGGGGAGGGAATACAGTGAATAGGGAAAGTACTCGGACACCTTGACTTTTTCCTAATTTTTTGTTACGTTACAGCCTTAAAATCAATTTTAGAATAAGGCTGTAATGTAACAACATGTGGAAAAAGTCAAGGGGTCTGAATACTTTCCCAATGAACTGTATAATAATCATCATCTCTCACTGCTGCAAACTGTCCCTGAAAGACACGCTGTACAACTTGGATTATAGAAGCCATTGCTTGTAGTATCATCAACACTGTCCTGTTCCCTATAACATCCAGCAGGCAGTGTACAGTACAGTCTGGAGGACTGGAGGACTGGAGGCTGGAGGACTGGAGGCTGCAGGACTGGAGGCTGGAGGACTGGAGGCTGGAGGCTATGAATAGGTTGTGGCTGAATGTGTGTAGCTCTGCTTTGGGACAATGGAGATAAGATGGTTGTTCTGTATACAGATAAATTATTTACTCAATGTTATAGTAGAGAAGGACATGTTTGTCTTTCTCTATGAGAAGGACATGTTTCTCTTTCTCTATGAGAAGAACATGTTTCTCTTTCTCTATGAGAAGGACATGTTTCTCTTTCTCTGTGAGAAGGACATGTTTCTCTTTCTCTATGAGAAGGACATGTTTCTCTTTCTCTATGAGAAGGACATGTTTCTCTTTCTCTATGAGAAGGACATGTTTCTCTTTCTCTATGAGAAGGACATGTTTCTCTTTCTCTATGAGAAGGACATGTTTCTCTTTCTCTATGAGAAGGACATGTTTCTCTAATATTGTTATTTTTTGCTTCAAAATGCTGATTACTTCCAGGGAGTGTTTACATTTCCCTCTAGCCACGAGTATATTATTGAAGTTGCAATCAGACTCAATTCTACCAATGACCTCAATCATTTATTGTGAAGATCAACATAGCCCCTGTTTGTTATCTACCCGCAGATTACATTTCAGTATTTTGTTGTTGTTTATTTTTCATGTCATTTTACATTATCCACTCTAGAGTTGATTTCTTAGCCCTCACTGCCACACCATGGCTGTAAAATAGATGCAGATAGGAAGGAGTTCTTCTGTGGAGGAGTGTGTGGGAGAGAGTGCAGTACATCACTCCTCTAATGGATGGCAGTGTTGGTGCACAGAAACCTTGTCCTATGGTATTCATCATTATTATCACCACTGAGGACATGTCTAAGCAACAGCATATTATATAATGATATCATGACTGATGCAGAGGTGCATCAGTGAGGAACTTCTGAAACGCCAAACCATCACTTTAGTCGCTGCCCAGCTCTGCCAGTGTGGGTATACAGTAACTCACACTGAAAGTATTTTGGAGACTTTTAAGTGCTACCTTTTTACTCCACAAGCTTATTGAATTAGTCCACTCCCCCTTTTCGGTTATGTCATGGTAATTGGAGTCGATGGAGCTTGGACATTTAGATGTTTAGGTACTAAATCACTTGCTACAGTGACGCAGTGGTGCTATGGGTGGATCCATTTTCAGAGCAATCACATGATTTGGTTTAAGCAAAGGTATGTGTCCCACTTCAAAATCAGCTGGCTATGTCCTTACAAGCCTTTCTCAGTACTTCTTTGTGCAATCTTCATCTCTGTAATATAAACATGTCAAGGAGATTTAAGGATGATGAAAAACATAACGTTATAACTATAACTACTGTTCTCTGAAGGAGGGAAACGTGGTAGAACATGGGGATTTCTCTCACGACTTAAGTTGAAGTATTTCAATTCACACCTGACACGGCCAATGAAATCCCTTCAATGGCGCTTTTCTCCAAGCCCAGGTGAAGGGGGCAAACAAGTGTTTACCCTTCAGGGAACAGTAGTTCTAGTCCTGACGCTGCGTTCCCTTTCAGTCAGTCAACTTCGACACAACATACTATGGGGAGATAAAGTCACTCCCCAAGCTGACCCCAAAGGATACTAAATGAAAGGGCCCATGACAGACCACCCAGACCTGACCTGCAAGAAGCAGCAATCTGGGTATTGTGCACACCACTGTGTGCTGCCTTGTGACTCTCCCATATCCCAGCTGTAAGCACACTAGAAGCAGTGACATCCAAGCATAAATCCTCACAAAACTGTGTGGTGATGCCCAACTTTAAATAACGCCCAAGGCGCTGCCAGTCGCATGGTGGAGTGGGAGAGTACACAGCTAGGTAACCCTTGACCCTGCGATAGACCAGGGAGATAGTCTCCACAATCCAGTGGGAGAGACGCTACTTAGAGAGCACCCTGTCTCGAGCTGGATTAGCAAAACGTATGAAAAGATTGTCACATAAACGGATATTATTAAATATTTCCCTATACTTTCCATTGTAAGAGCATGGGCTCTCAAAAAAAAAAATCTGGTTGGTTTTTCTTTGGATTTCCCTCCTACCATATCTATTGTTTTATAGTCTCCTACATTATTTTAACATTTCTACAAAGTGTCTTCTTTATGCATATGCATATCCTGGCTTCAGGGCCTGAGCAACAGGCAGTTTACTTTGGGCACGTCAGTCAGGCGGAAATTGAGAAAAAAGGACACTAGCCTGAAGAAGTTTTTAAAAGGAGAATGATCTATGTGAACTGAGGTTTCTTTGGCCAACGAGGAGCCACAAGAATCAACAACACCCTCTCCAGGTGGGCTGAACCAGGTCCATGGTGCTCTAGTGGGTCCATTCCCAATGAAGTGCTTGAGTCCCTCATCGAGAGAAACGGACAACAAAGTGCACTTCCTTGTGATGCATAAAGATCTATTTTGTCCCTGCCGAACATTTCCCATGTTTGGGAGACAACCCATGGTTGTACCCACTACTCCAAAGAGAGAGGGCCCCACCTGGATAGAAGACCCTTGGGCCAGGACCCGTAGGCTCGGCAGGGACATCCAAAACGATCGGCTGTGAGATGCTTCTAGCGCTGGAAAGGCTGCAACAACAATAGCCCCAAGGGAAATGGCTTCTATCACAGAAGTCATCTTCCCCAGAAGGTGTAGGCACGGGTGAAAACACATTGCGTGACCCTGCCGAAATTGCGCTAATCAGAGCCAGAACCTGGACACCCCTATGGGGATAGACTCACTCGAGAATCACTCTTTTCTAACTCGAGACCCAGAAACAGAATGTGCTGAGATGGAGTCAGTTGGCTCTATTTCTGGTTTCTTATGAAGCCTAAAGACTGAGTATGGGACACCAACATGTATGTGTGTAACATTGCTTGCCCCCAGTCTGACCCTCCCCTGTAATATCCGGCTACTCTTGAGCATTCTGAATTCATATAGGCCTTGAACTTGGCGTAAAGTACCGACCCCTTTTCAGAACCAGGAAATTCCGTTTGTACCAGGTGTTCTGGATCCAACACAGAAACCACTCAGATTGCCCACGTCTGGAGACGGGAGGATATTCCCTCCCTCAAATAGGACGCTGTGCAGGTATATCAATCTCCCAGTTAGCCATGATGAGGCTTCTAGTTTAAGCTGTTAGTGTTAGGAATTTTATGAATAATGACTAAACAATATCTACATTTAAATAGAACTATAACTAATTAATCTCTACCCTGTTTTACAATATCTGATTAATAATGTTAGTTCATAAGAAAGAGATTATGTAGCATGAACAAGGAGTAATTAAACATAATAAACACCACACCAACTAGGTTGGAGAGGAATGTGTTGTGTGTGTCTAAAGTAAGCAAAGAAGGTCATTAACCTATGTTTGAACCGACTCAACTATACCTCTGTGGCGATCAAATAAGACAGCAAGAGCCTCTCCGGGTTTTCCGTATCTGGAACTGTGGTAATAAATTATGGTGAGACTTCAGGAGTTAATCCAGTTATATTGTGTGTCATGTATGTGCGCTAGAAAGTTGGAATGAACTGTTGAACCTGCTTTGTCTTGGTCGAGAGGAGGAGATTAATTTTATAACCTATGTCATATTTTATATATAAACTGTTGTACATGGTTCTATGGGCAGCGCGCTCCGAGAATAAATACTATTGACTAATTTGTAATAGACTGGTCTCTGTCTATTTTATGCAAATAAGGATCTTACAAATTCTTAGAAATAGACAGAGTGATTTTAATTGAATTGGTCAATGAACACATATAGGAATGATTAAATTCCGATGACAGTTAGCTAGCTTCTTTGATTACAGCATGGTCCGTTTAGAATAACCAAGCTAGCTACATATACTAAACAAGCTACCAAAGCAATTCCACTGTTAGGTAGCCAGAATAGCTAGCGGTAGCTAGCTCACCTCCACGAGTTAGCTAACCTGGTTGGCACAATATGCAGAGCTTATTAGCTAGCTAGCCTGGTCTCGAAAGTCCCCCCAAGGGCATGTGGAGAAATGTGTGGGGAATTGTGGGAAGGTGAGCAGCGAAAAACCTGCTAGCGGAGCGGTAGAAAAAGGTGAGCTCTGCTCTAATTTATGCAAATTTCTAGCAAAGTGTTAGAAAAGAGCGAAGCATTGTCAAGAGGAGGTGCCAGCTCTGGTCAAAAACCACTGTCACACTTCATTGATTTCATTGGCCTTGTCAGGCGGGATTTTAGGTCCGACAACCAAAGTCCAGCAAGAGTGCGACTCCCCATACATAGTATGTTGTACCGAAGTTGACTGACTGGTAGGGAACACAATGATTATGGTACCCTGTAAATGAAGGGAGGTTTAAGGCACTGCATCTCAGTGCAAGAGGCGTCACTACAGCCCCTGGTTCAAATCCAGGCTGTATCACATCTGGCCGTGATAAGGAGTCCCATAGGGCAGCGCACAATTGGCCCAGCATTGTCCGTGTTTGGCCCGGGTAGGCCGTCATTGTAAATAAGATTTTTTTCTTAACTGACTTGCCTAGTTAAAAAATAAAATAATAATGATTCATTCTGATAGTTTGTGCTGGAAAAGGTGAAAAGACAAAACATGAAGCTAACAATGCTGCTCCAATGAATATGCTAATCATTCACATCTACGCTCTTGAAAAGCTACCACGTAACTGTTGTTTTCTCCGACTCAAAATGAATTACAATATGCCTGAACAGTATGTACAGTACATGTTCTAAATTAAACCATTTCTTTCTTTACATAACAATTGAACCGACATTGTTGCTTAGTTCCAATAACCTTGGAAACAGATCCTTTGTGTGGATGATGTCATCAGCTTTCTGAGACAAAGCTGGGGTCACAATAAACCACGCAGCTATGTGGGAGGAGACCAAGGTGTCAGAACTGAACCCAAAACATTTTTTTAACATGAATAGCTAGTCTCCATATGAAGCAGTCTCTGAAATATGAATGCCTCCCTTGTTACTCCCACCTTATAATTAGGCTACAGCTGTCATCATAATTTCTCATCTCTGTGGATGGAGTAGAGCAACACAGTCGTCATCATTGCAGTACCTGCCTGCAAGGTGCTCATTAATGATCTGATGGACTCTGATGTTGTAAAGGGTTTATTTAGATAACCCTGTTTACTCTGCTAGCTCAAATAGTTGTTTTTCATCATTTCCTGAAATTAGGACATTTTTTGTGGCGGTGGGCTGAAATGCTGCCGGTTGCCACACTTGAACAGTGACTTGTCACAGACAGCCAGACACAGGGATCATGTTGATTAGAGAGCTTGATGTTTAAATTGCCATGCAGAATTTCTTTTGGGAAGTTGGATAAACAATTTCAATGTCATTGTCACAATGGAAGTATTGACAGAGTTTCAGCAGTGTCATCTGCAAGGTTGATTGTGGGGGATGAGAGGGTTCATTTGGAATCGTGGTGATGGATCCCTACAAGGCTGATTAGGAACTGATGAAAACTATCCAGGACAGATCATACACCGGCACTAATCTCCAGCCATCCACCGCTAATGCGATTCAGTCGTGTTTGTCTTGGCTGTGGAGAACCTCCACACAGAGCCTGTTTTAGGGTAAGCCTGGCCAGTAGTGTGCTAGGTAGCAGCCGGCTAACATAGATCAAATCATACATGTGTTTGATGAATGCAAATGTGTATGCACATTACAGAGCGCTGTCCATATGGAGGTGTTAGCTATTGTGAGGTCAGAATGATTTGACGCATACCGTAAAGGCAGTTTTACGGTGGTTTCAGATGCCAGCAGCTTGAAGAGGCAGACAGGGTAGGGTTTTTTCAACGTTTTGCCTTGTCTAGCTTGGCTAGATACCCAACCACAGCCCTCGTTTGTATAGGTCTCATGAGAATTGTTTAAGTGGTATAACCTTTGGTGCTGGTGCTGTACAAATACAGCAAACTTTACAGCAGTATTCATTTTCCCCATGACATTTTCTTTCATGTTGACACATGCAGGATGAAAGAAATGCATTGAATACATTGCAACATTCCAATGCATAAGCTGTTAAGTGTGTTGTGTTTGGATGGATGCATGTGTTACTAAATGGAATGTGTTCTACTTGAAAGAGATTGCAATAGCTCTATTCTGTCAATATATTTGTCAATAAACTGGTATTCTATATTCATGCACATGCAGAACTGTTGAACTGTTAATGATTGGGGGGGGGTTGCCATATACAAACAAACCTGTCTGGTTAGATTCGGGTCCCGGTGGCCCTCTGTTATTGGTGCAGACGTTGTAAGGGGGATTTTTAGGTGAGCCAGGTAAACTGTAGGCGGGAATGACACAGGGGGTCACATGGCTCACCCCAGGGGAGGAAAACACGTTGATCTCACTTTGATCTCTAATGCCTGCATCCGTAATGGGTCCGAGGTCAAACGACCACCCCTCATCACTGTCAAACCAGTTCCTAAAACACTTCCGCGAGCAGGCCTTTCTAGTCGACCTGGCCTGGGTATCCTGGAAGGATATTGACCTCATCCGTCAGTAGAGGATGCCTGGTTACTCTTTAAAAGTGCTTTCCTCACCATCTTAAATAAGCATGCCCCATTCAAAAAATGTAGAACTAAGAACAGATATAGCCCTTGCTTCACCCCAGACTTGACTGCCCTTGACCAGCACAAAAACGTCCTGTGGCGTTCTGCATTAGCATCGAATAGCCCCTGCGATATTGAACTTTTCAGGGAAGTCAGGAACCAATATACACAGTCAGTTAGGAAAGCTAAGGCTAGCGCTTTCAAACAGAAAGTTGCATCCTGTACCACAAACTCCAAAAAGTTTTGGGACACTGTAAAGTCCATGGAGAATAACAGCACCTTCTCCCAGCTGCCCACTGCAGGCTAGGAAACACTGTCACCACCGATAAATCTACGGTAATCGATCATTTCAATAAGCATCTTTCTACGGCTGGCCATGCTTTCCATAACAATAGCTCTGCACCCGCGTCTCCTTCACCCAAATCCAGACAGCTGATGTTCTGAAAGAGCTGCAAAATATGGATCCCTATAAATCAGCTGGGCTAGACAATCTGGACCCTCTCTTTCTAAAATGATCTGCCAAAATTGTTGCAACCCCTATTACTAGCCTATTCAACCTCTCTTTCGTATCGTCTGAGATCACCGAAGATTGGAAAGCTGCCGCGGTCATCCCCCTCTTCAAAGAGGGAGACACTCTAGACCCAAACTGTTGTAGACCTATATCTATCCTGCCCTGCCTTTCTTAAATCTTCGAAAGTCAAGTTAACAAACAGATCACCGACCATTTCAAATCACACCGTACCTTCTCCGCTATGCAATCTGGTTTCCGAGCTGGTCATGGGTGCACCTCAGCCACGCTCAAGATTCTAAACGATATCATAACCTCCATCGATTTAAAGACAGTACTGTGCAGCCGTCTTCATCGACCTGGCCAAAGCTTTCGACTCTGTCAATCACCGCATTCTTATTGGCAGACTCAATAGCCTTGGTTTCTCAATTGACTGCCTCGCCTGGTTCACCAACTACTTCTCAGATAGAGTTCAGTGTGTCAAATCGGAGGGCCTATTGTCCGGATCTCTGGCAGTCTCTATGGGGGTGCCACAGGGTTCAATTCTTGGGCCGATTCTTTTCTCTGTATATATCAATATCGCTCTTGCTTCTGGTGATTCTCTGATCCAACTCTACTCAGACGACACCATTCTGTATACATCTGGCCCTTCTTTGGACACTGTTAACAAACCTCCAAATGAGCTTAAATGCCATACAACACTCCTTCCGTGGCCTCCAACTGCTTTTAAATGCTAGTAAAACTAAATGCATGCTCTTCAATCGATTGCTGCCCGCACCCGCCCACCGGACTAGCATCACTACTCTGGACGGTTCTGACTTAGAATATGTGGACAACTACAAAGGCCTAGGTGTCTGGTTAGACTGTATACTCTCCTTCCAGATTCACATTAAGCATCTCCAATCCAAAATTAAATCTAGAATCAGCTTCTTATTTCGCAACAAAGCCTCCTTCACTCATGCTGCCAAACATACCCTCGTAAAATTGACTATCCTACCGATCCTTGACTTCGATGATATCATTTACAAAATAGCCTCCAGCACTCTACTCAGCAAACTGGATGTAGTCTATCACAGTGCCATCCGTTTTGTCACCATAGCCCCATATACTACCCACCACTGCGACCTGTATGCTCTCGTTGGCTGGCCGTCGCTACATATTTGTCGCCAAACCCACTGGCTCCAGGTCATCTATAAGTCTTTGCTAGGTAAAGCCCCACCTTAAAACAGCTCACTGGTCACCATAGCAACACCCCCCCGTAGCACGCACTCCAGTAGGTATATTTCACAAGTCATCCCCAATGCCAACACTTACTTTGGCCGCCTTTCCTTCCAGTTCTCTGCTGCCAATGACTGGAACGAATTGCAAAAATCACTGAAGCTGGAGTCTTATATCTCCCTCTCTAACTTTAAGCATCAGCTGTCAGAGCAGCTTACCGATCACTGTACCTGTACACTGCCAATCTGTAAATAGCACACCCAACTACCTCATCCCCATATTGTTATTTATCTTCTTGCTCTTTTGCACCCCAGTATCTCTACTTGCACATCATCATCTGCACATCTATCACTCCAGTGTTAATGCTAAATTGTAATTATTTCAGCTCACACACTGTACATAGATTTTTCTATTGTGTTATTGACTGTACGTTTGTTTATGTGTATCTATGTGTTGTTGTTTTTGTCGCACTGCTTTGCTTTATCTTGGTCAGTACCTGGTTAAATAAAGGTGAAATAATAACAAAGAAAAACAATATTCCCATAATATGGACTTGGTCTTTTACCAAATAGGGCTATCTTCTGAATACCACCCCTACCTTGTCACAACACAACTGATTGGCTCAAACACATTAAGAAGGAAATAAATTCCACATATTAACTTCTAACAAGGCACACATTTTAATTGAAATTCATTCCAGGTGACTACCTCATGAGCTGGTTGAGAGAATGCCAAGAGTGTGCAAAGCTGTCATCAAGGCAAAGTGTGGCTACTTTGAAGATTCTCAAATGTCAAATATATTTTCATCTGAAAAAAATATAAACGCAACATGGAACCATTTTTTTTACTGAGTTACAGTTCATATAAGGACATCAATAAATTCACCAGGCCCTGATGTATGGATTTCACATGACTGGCAATACAGATATGCATCTGTTGGTCACAGATACCTTTAAAAAAAAAAAAAAGTAGGGATGTGGATCAAAAACACAGTCAGTATCTGGTGTGACCACCATTTGCCTCATGCAGCGTGACACATTTATTTATATATATATTTTTAATTTATTTCACGTTTTTTAATTAACCAGGTAGGCCAGTTGAGAACAAGTTCTCATTTACAACTGTGACCTGGCCAAGATAAAGCAAAGCAGTGCGACACGAACAACAACACAGTGTTACACATGGAATAAACAAACATACAGTCAATAACACAGAAGAAAAAGGAGGTAACGCATCTCCTTCACATAGAGTTGATCAGGATGTTGATTGTGGCCTGTGGAATGTTGTCCCACTACTCTTCAGTGGCTGTGCCATGTTGCTGTATATTGGCGGAACCTGGAACACACTGTCGTAAACGTTGATTCAGAGCATCCAAAACACGTTCAATGGGTGACATGTCTGGTGAGTATGCAGGCCATGGAAGAACTGGGATGTTGGGTTGTGCATTTTCATGCTGAAACATGACGTGATGGCGGCGGATGAATGGCATGACAATGGGCCTCAGGATCTCATCACGGTATCTCTGTGCATTCAAATTGCCATCGGCAATTGTGGCCTTGTTCAGTGTCTCTATTGTATTATGACACCCCAACTTATGCCTGCCTATACCATAACCCCACTGCCACTATGGGTCACTCTGTTTGTCACGTTGACATCAGCAAACCGCTCGCCCACACAGCGCCATACACGCAGTCTGCCATCTATCCGTGAAGTCTGTTACGACGCCGAACTGCAGTGAGGTCAAGATCCCGGTGAGCACACAGATGAGCTTCCCTGATACGGTTTCTGACAGTTTGTTCAGAAATTTTTCTGTTGTACAATCCCACAGTTTCATTAGCTGCCCGGGTGGCTGGTCTCAGACGATCCCGCAGGTGAAAAAGCCGAATATGGAGGGCCTGGGCCTCAAACCTTGAGACATCTGTGACTTTCTGTTGTGTGACAAAACTGCACATTTTAGAGTAGCCTTTTATTGTCCCCCAGCACAAGGTGCACCTGTGTAATGATCATGCTGTTTAATAATCTTCTATGTCACACCTATCAATTAGCATGGCAAAAGGAGAAATGCTCACTAACAGGGAGGGTAAACACATTTCAGGAAAATAAGCTTTTTGTGCAAATGGACATTTTCTGGGATCTTTTCCTTCGCTCATGAAACATGGGACCAACACTTTACATTGTATTTATATATATATAGTTTTTATAATATTTGCATTAAGTTTAAACAATTATTCCTGCACAATGTTATAATATATAATTGAACAATAATTCATCCTCATCTCCCCTCTCTATTATAATGCACGTGATGTGAAGGCCAAGCGATCTAAATAAATGACATCATATTTTTGTTGCAGTGGTGGGTATAGGGGAAACACTTGAGTACATTCTGGGCACTTCCGGGTTGGAGCGAGCGGTCGCATCTGCACTCGGTCCGCAGGTAGTATTACATTTCATTACATTTCATTATAGTACAACGGTTTGATTTGTCTAATCTTATCAATTTCTTCTTAGCTAGCTACACAGCCGTCTTTGTTTCATAGATAATTGCGTAATTATCGTATTTCGTCGTCCTAACGCAGTCTACACTGCCCTGCAGCTAGCCAGCTAGCTAACGTCCACCGTTAGCTAGTCCACCGTCTACCGATTAGCAGCACAACTATTACACTCAACTGAACGACTTGATTAGTGTAGTGTTAGCTAGCTACATAGTTGTCTTTGCTGTCTTCGTACCCAAGATAATTGTGTAGTTTAGAGTGTGTAGTTTTATGTCGTCCTTAACATAGGAGACTCTGCTAGCTAGCCAACAGCTAGCCAACGTCTACCGAACAGAACTTCTGCACTCAACAATCCGGTCGCATTTCGCTTCGCTCCACAGGTAGTATCACATTTTTCATTTCATTTCATTACAGTACAACGGCTTGATTTGTTTGATCGTAGCTAGCTACATAGCTAGCTACACAGCCGTCTTTGTATCAAAGATAATTGTGTAGTCTAGAGCGACTTCCTAGGTTAGTTAGCCAGCTATTGTCGTTCTTTTAGCATAGCGTAACGTAATCAACACTGCTAGCTAGCCAGCTAGCCCCGAATAGCAGCACAGTAGAAACTATTACACTCAACGGAACGACTTGATTAGTGTAGTGTCAACAACGCAGCCAATGCCAACTAGCCTACTTAGTCAACAACGCAGCCTCTGCCAGCTAGCCTAATTCAGCAGTACTGTATCATTTTAATCATTTTAGTCAATAAGATTCTTGCTACGTAAGCTTAACTCTCTGAACACTCGTGACGTGTAGTCCACTTGTCATTCCAATCTCCTTTGCATTAGCGTAGCCTCTTGTGTAGCCTGTCAACTATGTGTCTGTCTATCCCTGTTCTCTCCTCTCTGCACAGACCATACAAACGCTCCACACCGCGTGGGTCAGCCACCTAATCTGGTGGTCCCAGCGCGCACGACCACGTGGAGTTCCAGGTCTCCCGGTAGCCTCTGGAACTGCCGATCTGCGGCCAACAAGGCAGAGTTCATCTCCGCCTATGTCTCCCTCCAGTCCCTCGACTTTTGGCACTGACGGAAACATGGATCACCACAGACAACACTGCTACTCCTACTGCTCTCTCTTCGTCTGCCCACGTGTTCTCGCACACCCGAGCTTCTGGTCAGCGGGGTGGTGGCACCGGATCCCTCATCTCTCCCAAGTGGTCATTCTCTCTTTCTCCCCTTACCCATCTGTCTATCGCCTCCTTTGAATTCCATGCTGTCACAGTTACCAGCCCTTTCAAGCTTAACATCCTTATCATTTATCGCCCTCCAGGTTCCCTCGGAGAGTTCATCAATGAGCTTGATGCCTTGATAAGCTCCTTTCCTGAGGACGGCTCACCTCTCACAGTTCTGGGCGACTTTAACCTCCCCACGCCTACCTTTGACTCATTCCTCTCTGCCTCCTTCTTTCCACTCCTCTCCTCTTTTGACCTCACCCTCTCACCTTCCCCCTACTCACAAGGCAGGAAATACGCTCGACCTCATCTTTACTAGATGCTGTTCTTCCACTAACCTCGTTGCAACTCCCCTCCAAGTCTCCGACCACTACCTTGTATCCTTTTCCTCTCGCTCTCATCCAACACTTCCCACACTGCCCCTACTCGGATGGTATCGCGCCGTCCCAACCTTCGCTCTCTCTCCCCCGCTACTCTCTCCTCTTCCATCCTATCATCTCTTCCCTCTGCTCAAACCTTCTCCAACCTATCTCCTGATTCTGCCTCCTCAACCCTCCTCTCCTCCCCTTTCTGCATCCTTTGACTCTCTATGTCCCCTATCCTCCAGGCCGGCTCGGTCTTCCCCTCCCGCTCCGTGGCTCGGCGACTCATTGCGAGCTCACAGAACAGGGCTCCGGGCAGCCGAGCGGAAATGGAGGAAAACTCGCCTCCCTGCGGACCTGACATCCTTTCACTCCCTCCTCTCTACATTTTCCTCTTCTCTCTCTGCTGCTAAAGCCACTTTCTACCACTCTAAATTCCAAGCATCTGCCTCTAACCCTAGGAAGCTCTTTGCAACCTTCTCCTCCCTCCTGAATCCTCCTCCCCCTCCCCCTCCTCCCTCTCTGCAGATGACTTCGTCAACCATTTTGAAAAGAAGGTCGACGACATCCGATCCTCGTTTGCTAAGTCAAACGACACCGCTGGTTCTGCTCACACTGCCCTACCCTGTGCTCTGACCTCTTTCTCCCCTCTCTCTCCAGATGAAATCTCGCGTCTTGTGACGGCCGGCCGCCCTACAACCTGCCCGCTTGACCCTATCCCCTCCTCTCTTCTCCAGACCATTTCCGGAGACCTCCTCCCCTACCTCACCTCGCTCATCAACTCATCCCTGACCGCTGGCTTCGTCCCTTCCGTCTTCAAGAGAGCGAGAGTTGCACCCCTTCTGAAAAAACCTACACTCGATCCCTCCGATGTCAACAACTACAGACCAGTATCCCTTCTTTCTTTTCTCTCCAAAACTCTTGAACGTGCCGTCCTTGGCCAGCTCTCCGCTATCTCTCTCAGAATGACCTTCTTGATCCAAATCAGTCAGGTTTCAAGACTAGTCATTCAACTGAGACTGCTCTTCTCTGTATCACGGAGCGCTCCGCACTGCTAAAGCTAACTCTCTCTCCTCTGCTCTCATCCTTCTAGACCTATCGGCTGCCTTCGATACTGTGAACCATCAGATCCTCCTCTCCACCCTCTCCGAGTTGGGCATCTCCGGCGCGGCCCACGCTTGGATTGCGTCCTACCTGACAGGTCGCTCCTACCAGGTGGCGTGGCGAGAATCCGTCTCCACACCACGTGCTCTCACCACTGGTGTCCCCCAGGGCTCTGTTCTAGGCCCTCTCCTATTCTCGCTATACACCAAGTCACTTGGCTCTGTCATAACCTCACATGGTCTCTCCTATCATTGCTATGCAGACGACACACAATTAATCTTCTCCTTTCCCCCTTCTGATGACCAGGTGGCGAATCGCATCTCTGCATGTCTGGCAGACATATCCGTGTGGATGACGGATCACCACCTCAAGCTGAACCTCGGCAAAGACGGAACTGCTCTTCCTCCCGGGGAAGGACTGCCCGTTCCATGATCTCGCCATCACGGTTGACAACTCCATTGTGTCCTCCTCCCAGAGCGCTAAGAACCTTGGCGTGATCCTGGACAACACCCTGTCGTTCTCAACTAACATCAAGGCGGTGGCCCGTTCCTGTAGGTTCATGCTCTACAACATCCGCAGAGTACGACCCTGCCTCACACAGGAAGCGGCGCAGGTCCTAATCCAGGCACTTGTCATCTCCCGTCTGGATTACTGCAACTCGCTGTTGGCTGGGCTCCCTGCCTGTGCCATTAAACCCCTACAACTCATCCAGAACGCCGCAGCCCGTCTGGTGTTCAACCTTCCCAAGTTCTCTCACGTCACCCCGCTCCTCCGCTCCTCCACTGGCTTCCAGTTGAAGCTCGCATCCGCTACAAGACCATGGTGCTTGCCTACGGGCTGTGAGGGAACGGCACCTCAGTACCTCCAGGCTCTGATCAGGCCCTACACCCAAACAAGGGCACTGCGTTCATCCACCTCTGGCCTGCTCGCCTCCCTACCACTGAGGAAGTACAGTTCCCGCTCAGCCCAGTCAAAACTGTTCGCTGCTCTGGCCCCCCAATGGTGGAACAAACTCCCTCACGACGCCAGGACAGCGGAGTCAATCACCACCTTCCGGAGACACCTGAAACCCCACCTCTTTAAGGAATACCTAGGATAGGATAAAGTAATCCCTCTCACCCCCCCTCCCCCTGAAAAGATTTAGATGCACTACTGTTCCACTGGAGGTCATAAGGTGAATGCACCAATTTGTAAGTCGCTCTGGATAAGAGCGTCTGCTAAATGACTTAAATGTAAATGTAAAATGTAATTCTGTATGCAGTATTCATGATTTGGGGCTAAGTTGCCTCTCATGTCAATGCAAACAGTGAAAACGTTTCCTGCTTGCATTTTCTTTGATTTATTTAGCTGTAGCTGGGGTTTATGCACATTTAGAAATAATCTGACATATGAAATCCTGGAAAATGGGGGGGGTTGTAAAAGTGAAGATGGTGTGTGGGCATCCACAGCCTTGTTCATGATGCTCCTAGTACTCTGAACATGTTAACACACTCAATTCAATCCAATATGAGGTTCCAAGCCATTTCAATCTGCCAAACTCTTCATTTTTCATATGCTCTGACAAAATGAACCGGACTCGTTGCCATTTGTCGGGGTTGTCATAATAAAACTGATGAGTCAGTGTGACCAGAAATATTAGTTTGGGGGTTTGATGTCCAGGTGTTATGTTTTTATTTGCTCTGCATGGAACCGTTGCAGTTGGCAGTATTGGATGAAAATAGCCTTTTCATTAAAAGAGGTACTGGCAGCATTGAGCCTGTCTGACTTGCATGTCATCGTCACTCACTGGGCGCATACTGGTTGAATCAACGTTTTTTCCACATAATTTCAATGAAATTACATTGAACCAACGTGGAATAGACGTTGAATTGACATCTATGCTCAGTGGACAGTGTTCCTTATTCAAGACTTATTCAAGACACCTACAGAGCCTGCGTCTGACTGGCATGTAATCATCAGTGTTCCCTACCGAGCCACATTATTCCCCCGCTTCTGGTTGTCAGTGCTCAGAAAGCGTCTGGCACATCGTCCTTTTTTACCAGCCAGAGATGGTCCACTGCAATTTTAGTCCCATCTCCATGGCCCTTAAGTGGCTGCTGAGAAGCACGGGTATTTCTGGAAAGTGATCTGGGAGTATTTGTGTTGACAGAATATGTCACTATCCTTTCAAATGGAAACATGCTCAATAAGCAGTCAGATGAAACAGGTCATTCACATATTTCAATGAGATGATTGAGCATGTTATAACTTCATATATGAGTTGCCAGCACTATTTAAATAGCATTTTCTTCCAGATGACTGTATTGTTCGCTTGTCTTCTCAGATGTTTATATACTCACTATTGTCAATCTGTTTTCAGCCGTGGTATATGTCTGGTGTGGACATTCCTTTTGTTATTGTATTCAGCCGTGTTGTTTGCCATGTTATGTATGAAAAACCATAACCCCCAACATAAATAGAAGGTGCAGCGTGTGTAGAGTTCCACATCTTTATTACAGTGAAAACTTCAACCAAAAAACAATAAACCAACAATGAAAACATCAGTGGTGCAACAAGCACAAACACAATATCCCACAAAGCAGGTGGGAGAAAATGCTTCCTAAATATGATCCCCAATTAGAGGCAACGATTACCAGCTGCCTCTAATTGGGAACCATATAACCCAGCCACATAGATGATCAATGACTAGAACACCCCCCTAGTCACGCTCTGATCTAAACACCATAGTGAACCAAGGCCTCTCTATGGTCAGGGTGTGGCCGCAAAACCTGAAACCAAATGGGGAGGGTAGGGGGGGTGACTAGTGTCGGTGGCGGCTCCGGTGCGGGTCGTAGCCCCCGCCCCGACCACGAATCCGGCCATGGAGCTGGGTTGGCCGCAGTGCCTGGACTGGGCACCGGCGCAGAGGAAGACTCCTGCCAGGGAGCTGGACTGAACACCGTGCCTGGACTGGGGACCGGCGCAGAGGAAGGCTCCGGCCTTGGAGCGGGACTGAACACAGTGCCTGGACTGGGGACCGGCGCAGAGGAAGGCTCCGGCCTTGGAGCGGGACTGGACACCGTGCCTGGACTGGGGACCGGCGCAGAGGAAGGCTCCTGCCATGGAGCGGGACTGGACACCGTGCCTGGACTGGGGATCGGCGCAGAGGAAGGCTCCTGCCATGGAGCGGGACTGGACACAGTGCCTGGACTGGGCACCGGCGCAGATGGAGGCCTAGGAGCAGGACTGGGGAGGCACACTGGAGGCCTGGTGCGTGGAGCCGGCACAGGTGGCACTGGACTGGTGACACGCACTTCAGGGCGAGTGCGGGGAGCTTGCACAGGACGTAAAGGAATGGGGAGGCGCACTGGAGGCCTGGTGCGTGGAGCCGGCACAGACTTCACCAGACTGCTGACAGAGTTCAGGTTGAATGTTGAGCAGAACACACCTGCACAACATCTCTCTCCTCTCTCTCTCTCCCAACTTCTCCATCGCCTCCCTGACGGTCTCTGGCTCTTCAGGGTGAGTGCGAGGAGCTGGCACAGATGGCACCGGACTGATGACCTGCTCTTCAGCACGCCTGCGCTGCAGCATATTCTTCGCTAACTCTTCTCTCCGGTATCCCTCATTGTACTCTTCCATCGACTCCCATTCGGGCTCTGGCACTCTCCGCTGCTCATCCAGCCACTCCATGTTCCCCTCCCCAGACATCTTGGGGTTTCTGTGGCCGCGGCCCCCGGCGTCGTCGCTGTCCTTCCCGATTACTCTGCGACTCCCGCAAAGGAAGGGTCTCGCAACCTCCCATTATCTCTTCCCAGGTCCAACTCACTTTTCCCTCCGTTGTACGCTGCTTGGTCCTTTCGTGGTGGGATATTCTGCCACGATTGTTGTAACGGACGGACCAAGGTCCAGCGTGTGTAGAGTTCCACATCTTTATTACGGTGAAAACTTCAACCAAAAAACAATAAACCAACAACAAACACGTGACTTCAGTGCTGCAACAACCACAAACACAACCACAATATCCCACAAAGCAGGTGGGAGAAAGGGCTTCCTAAATATGATCCCCAATTAGAGGCAATGATTACCTGTAATTGGGAACCATACAACCCAGTCACATAGAAAATCAATGACTAGAACACCCCCCTAGTCACGCTCTGACCTAAACACCATATAGAACCGAGGGCTCTCTATGGTCAGGGCGTGACACACCGCCTCTCCATTCCAGAAGCCATTGTATTCAGGAATGTATAGTGGTGTCGGTTATGGATACAGACAATACAGCCCATCTTTAAGGAACCCTTAGGGCTCGGATCCCGCTAGCGGGATAAAAATTGACATCTGGTGAAGCTGGAGCGCACCAAATTCAAATGACAAAATTGTAATGTTAAACATTCATGAACATACAAGTGTCTTACATAATTTAAAAGCTTAACTTCTTGTTAACTTCTTTGGGATATGTGGGACCTCGACAACAGCCAGTAATATTGCAGGGCGCCAAATTCAAAATAACAGAAATCTCATAATTAAAATTCCTCGAACATACAAGTATTATTCACCATTTTAAAGATAAACTTCTTGTTAATCCAACCACAGTGTCCGATTTCAAAAAGGCTTTACGGCAAAAGCAAACCATGCTATTATCTGAGGACAGCACCCCATCAAACAAACACAGACCATCAGAATTCAACCCGCCAGGCACAACACAAAACTCAGAAATAACATATAATTCATGCCTTACCTTTGAAGATCTTCTTCTGTTGGCACTCCAATATGTCCCAGAAACATCACAAATGGTCCTTTTGCTCGATTAATTCCGTCGTTATATCTCCAAAATGTTGATTTATTTGGCGCGTTTGATCCAGAAAAACACCGGTTCCAAATCGCGCCACATGCCTACAAAATATCTCATAAATTACCTGTAATCTTTGTCCAAACATTTCAACCAAATTTCATAAAACAACTTTAGGTATTTTTTAACGTAAATAATCAATCAAATTTAAGATGGGATAAACAGCTTTCAATACCGGAGGAAAACAAAGTGTATCGTGCTTTCTGGTCACGCGCCTCTATCAAACAGTACACTTCCCTCGAGCCTCGTTCTGGACAGCCTTACTTCTTTATTACACAAAGGAAAAACATCAACCAATTTCTAAAGACTATTGACATCCAGTGGAATCGATAAGAACTGCAAGCAAGTGCCTTAGAAATCTAGGTTCCCAAAGAAAAAACATTGAAAAGAGAGTGACCTCAAAAAACAAATTTCCTGGTTGGTTTGTCCTCGGGGTTTCGCCTGCCAAATAAATTCTGTTATACTCACAGACATCATTCAAACAGTTTTAGAAACTTCAGAGTGTTTTCTATATGAATATCCTAGCGTCTGGGCCTGAGAAACAGGCAGTTTAATTTGAGCACGCTTTTCATCCGGACGTGAAAATACTGCCCCCTATCCCGATTAACTTCTTATGGCTGCAGGGGCAGTATTGAGTAGCTTGGATGAAATGGTGCCCAGAGTAAACAGCCAGCTCCTCAGTCGCTAATATATGCACATTATTATTAGTAGTATTGGATAGAAAACAATCTAAAGTTTCCAAAACTGTCAAAATATTGTCTGTGAGTATAACAGAACTGATATTGCAGGCGAAACCCTGAGGAAAATCAAACCAGGAAGTGGCTTCTATTTTGAAAACTCCATGTTCCATAGCCTGTCTTTGCTCCATTTAAAGGGATATCAACCAGATTCCTTTTCCTATCGCTTCCTCAAGGTGTCAACAGTCTTCAGACATAGTTTCAGGCTTTTATTTTGAAAAATGAGCCAGAAAGATAACATTGCGTCAGGTGTTCGCTTGAGTTTTGCTCGCACAACAGAGTTTGGGCAGCCATTGCCTTTCCCTCTCCTACTGAAAAATACAGTTGCGGTTGATATATTATCCATTATATATTTTAAAAACAACCTGAGGATTCATATAAAAAAACGTTTGACATGTTTCTGTGGACATTATGGAAACTATTTGGAATTTGTCTGCGTTGTCGTGACTGCTCTTTCCTGTGGATTTCTGAATATAACGCGCCAAACAAACGGAGGTATTTTGGATATAAAAATAATCTTTATGGAACAAAAGGAACATTTATTATGTAACTGGGAGTCTTGTGAGTGAAAACATCCAAAGATCATCAAAGGTAAACAATGAATTTGATTGCTTTTCTGATTTTCGTGACCAAGCTACTTGATGCTAAGTGTACATACTGTTTTGTCGAGCATTCGATAAACTTACACAAACGCTTGGATTGCTTTCACTGTAAAGCATATTTTCAAAATCTGACACGGCAGGTGGGTTAACAAAAGGCTAAGCTGTGTTTTCCTATATTGCACTTGTCATGAATATAAATATGTTTAGTAAAATTGTTTGAATGTGGCGCTATGCAATTCAGCGGTTGTTGATGACAATTATCCTGTTAACGGGATTACAGCCATAACAAGTTAATCCAAACGCGTTGTCAGATTTCAAAAAGGCTTTATGGCGAAAGCATACCACGCAATTATCTGAGGACATTGCCCCACATTAAAATACTTTACACCGGCTTCACAAAAATCACAAATAGTGATAAAATAAATCACTTACCTTTTGAAGATCTTCCTCTGTTTGCAATCGCAAGGGTCCCAGCTACACAATGAATGTTTGTTTTGTTCTATCCAAAAAGTCTGTTTAGTTGGTGCCATTGATTTCAGTAATCCACTCCTTCAACATGCATACAAATGAATCCAAAAAGCAACCGGTAAACTTCGTCCAAACAAGTCAAACAATGTTTCTAATAAATCCTCAGTTACCCTAATATGTAAATAAATTATCATATTTCAGACGGAAAGAACGGTGTTCAATAGAAAAGGAAAATAACGAAGAGCGCACCCACGTTCACACATGCCAAAAGTATACATGTCCTGATGAGAACACCTTGGATAAACTACAACTACTTGTTAGTTTTTCAAGAAACAAGCCTGAAACCCTTTCTAAAGACTGTTGACGTCTAGTGGAAGCCATAGGAACTGCAATCTGGGTCCTATTTTTTTGTATATCCCATAGGCTGGCATTGAAAAGGCCTGTGACTACAAAAAAACAATTCAGGATGGATTTTCCTCAGGTTCTTGCCTGCCATATCAGTTCTGTTATACTCACAGACATGATTCTAACAGTTTTAGAAACTTCAGTGTTTGCTACCAATTACAGTGCGGCAAAAAAGTATTTAGTCAGCCACCAATTGTGCAAGTTCTCCCACTTAAAAAGATGAGAGGCCTGTAATTTTAATCATTGGTACACTTCAACTATGACAGACAAAATGAGAAAAAAAAATCCAGAAAATCACATTGTAGGATTTTTAATGAATTTATTTTCAAATTATGGTGGAAAATAAGTATTTGGTCAATAACAAAAGTTTATCTCAATACTTTGTTTTATACCCTTTGTTGGCAATGGCAGAGGTCAAACGTTTTCTGTAAGTCTTCACAAGGTTTTCACACACTGTTGCTGGTATTTTGGCCCATTCCTCCATGCAGATCTCCTCTAGAGCAGTGAGGTGTTGGGGCTGTTGCTGGGCAACACGGACTTTCAACTCCCTCCAAAGATTTTCTATAGGGTTGAGATCTGGAGACTGGCTAGGCCACTCCAGGACCTTGAAATGCTTCTTACGAAGCCACTCCTTCATTGCCCGGGCGGTGTGTTTGGGATCATTGTCATGCTGAAAGATCCAGCCACGTTTCATCTTCAATGCCCTTGCTGATGGAAGGAGGTTTTCACTCAAAATATTACGATACATGCCCCATTCATTCTTTCCTTTACACGGATCAGTCGTCCTGGTCCCTTTGCAGAAAAACAGCCCCAAAGCATGATGTTTCCACCCCCATGCTTCACAGTAGATATGGTGTTCTTTGGATGCAACTCAGCATTCTTTGTCCTCCAAACACGACGAGTTGAGTTTTTACCAAAAAGTTATATTTTGGTTTCATCTGACCATATGACATTCTCCCAATCTTCTTCTGGATCATCCAAATGCTCTCTAGCAAACTTCAGACGGGCCTGGACATGTACTGGCTTAAGCAGGGGGACACGTCTGGCACTGCAGGATTTGAGTCCCTGGCGGCGTAGTGTGTTACTGATGGTAGACTTTGTTACTTTGGTCCCAGCTCTCTGCAGGTCATTCACTAGGTCCCCCCATGTGGTTCTGGGATTTTTGCTCACCGTTCTTGTGATCATTTTGACCCCATGGTGGTGAGATCTTGCGTGGAGCCCCAGATCGAGGGAGATTATCAGTGGTCTTGTATGTCTTCCATTTCCTAATAATTGCTCCCACAGTTGATTTCTTCAAACCAAGCTGCTTACCTGTTGCAGATTCAGTCTTCCCAGCCTGGTGCAGGTCTACAGTTTTGTTTCTGGTGTCCTTTGACAGCTCTTTGGTCTTGGCTATAGTGGAGTTTGGAGTGTGACTGTTTGAGGTTGTGGACAGGTGTCTTTTATACTGATAACAAGTTCAAACAGGTGCCATTAATACAGGTAACGAGCGGAGGACAGAGGAGCCTCTTAAAGAAGAAGTTACAGGTCTGTAAGAGCCAGAAATCATGCTTCTTTGTAGGTGACCAAATACTTATTTTCCACCATAATTTGCAAATAAATTCATTAAAAATCCTACAATTTTTCTCATTTTGTCTGTCATAGTTGGTTGAAGTGTACCTATGATGAAAATTACAGGCCTCTCTCATCTTTTTAAGTGGGAGAACTTGTGATCATTTTGACCCCATGGTGGTGACTAAATACTTTTTTGCCCCACTGTATATTCATATCCTAGCTTCTGGGCCTGAGTAACAGGTAGTTTACTTTGGGCACGTCAGTCATCTGGAAATTCAGGATACTCTCCCCTGCCATTTTTATCTTCCCGCTATATCAATTAAGCATCAGGCAGGCAGGAGGGCTGCACAGAGGCAGGCAGGAGGGCTGCACAGAGGCAGGCAGGAGGGCTGCACAGAGGCAGGCAGCACAGAGGCAGGCAGAGGGCTGCACAGAGGCAGGCAGCACAGAGGCAGGCAGGAGGGCTGCACAGAGGCAGGCAGCACAGAGGCAGGCAGGAGGGCTGCACAGAGGCAGGCAGGAGGGCTGCACAGAGGCAGGCAGAAGGGCTGCACAGAGGCAGGCAGAAGGGCTGCACAGAGGTAGGCAGGAGGGCTGCACAGAGGCAGGCAGGAGGGCTGCACAGAGGCAGGCAGGAGGGCTGCACAGAGGCAGGCAGGAGGGCTGCACAGAGGCAGGCAGGCAGCACAGAGGCAGGCAGGCAGCACAGAGGCAGGCAGGCAGCACAGAGGCAGGCAGGCAGCACAGAGACAGGCAGGCATGCAGCACAGAGGCAGCAAACAGAGCTTGAATCCCAAATGGTACCCTATTCCCTATACAGTGCACTACGTTTGACCAGGGCCCATAGAGCTCTGGTAAAAAGTAATACACCATGTAGAGGGCCATTTAAGATGCAGACGGGTCCTGCTGATGGCTCTTTCAGCTCTTGGCCTGGTGTCTGCTGGAGCTTCCTTGAAGATGATCTGCCTGCCTGTCAGACATCAACACTAGCACCACTGGGTCTGAGATGCACTGGCCGGCAAACACAAACAGATAGCTGGGCGCAATTCCCCAGATGTTCCCTGGCCTTTGCCTGCCTGCCTGCATTCCTCTCTCACCCCTCCCCCATCACCACCCTCCTCCCCTCTCCAATACGGACACTGTGTGGTTATGGGAAAGAGACGCGGCTGAAATAGATAGTAGGTCTCTCAGGTGATGTTTGTGGGAAGATGTGCTCTGAGTTCTTTGAACTGAGTTCTTTGAATCTCCAACAAAGTGTTCTTAGTACCCTTTTTAAGCATCTGAGGCCCACCTCAAACCCTACTCTGTATGCTATTCTCACTGTATTCTCTACTCAGTAGTTTGTGACACAGTCATATTATCCACTGGGACTATTGAAAAGAAGACTTGCCCCTTGAACTTTGGCGAGTAGTATTTGGGCTGGATGTGTCAATGTGCAGTTCATATATCCATAATCTATGAGCAGAATTACTGTCTTGCCTCAGCTGGCCATAAAATCCCTAGTTTGAAAGTTCTGCTGCACCATTTTCTCTAAATCCCACTGCCCACATTGACCAGCCCATTGGCAATTTGAGTTTCAGCCTAACCGCTTCAGCCCCTCGATGTTTAAGTGACAGCTAGCAAGACGCACACACAGTAGAGCGAGAGAGAGAGCAATGACGTGGTGCACATATCTGCACATTTGTGACGTAGTATGCAGGTTTCGGGGACCACTTTTGGCTCGTGGGCACTGTTTTCAGAACTACTGGCTAAACAGTATACAGAAGTACCGGAGAATCTCTTTAATAAAATGAGAATTAGATTTTTAGTTGGAGGGAAGAATTTATTCCAGTGTTTCCACAGTTCTTTGTCAAAAACACATTATTACCTTAGAGGGCAACATAATGGACCAGTGCTTTATTACACAAACAGAGGGGGAGAAATAGTCTATTATGTGTTTGTACAGTATGTTAAATAAATGAAATTATGACTCCTGACCACTCAACACCTGACGGCTTAACAGTAGGGACCTACCTATATAAAAAAAAACGTGTTTTCGTTGCAAAACATTTTCCTACGGTGTGTACTAATGAATACACCCCACGGGCAATTCCATGGTAACAGATTGATGCTGAGACTCAGATTTTTCACTTTAAAATGTATGTCAAACCAAAGTCAATGATTGCAAAGTTAAACAAAGCGTACAACTCTATACACAATGTGGACGGACCACTAGAGGGCAGGCTGGGCTCATGGATAGTTGCCCAACAGAGCCTGGGAGACAAGGTAACCAGAGTCAATTAAGCACAGCTGACGGTACTAATGAGATACTCTCCTTCCCCTATAAAAGAGAGAATGGAACCAGAAGGGAGGGGGGGAAACTATCTCTGGAAGATGGCCACCGAGAGAGAGAAAGCTGTGCTGAAAGAACCACTAAGACGGTGACAAAACCGTGATTTATGTTTGTTGTAGTTTAAAGATTATCCTATTGTGTTCTTGTTTCATCTGGAGAAGAAGATGTGTGTTTTTCCTTGGAAGATTTTTCATTGATTATGTTTGAATGTTTTTGTTGACAAAATACTCTCAATAGAGAACCGTGTTCAATCAGAAAAAGCTTTTTCCTGACTCGTTTATTCCACCTTCCCGCTTTAGAGTGACGCCTAATTACTTGGTACGCTCACAACAATGACAACTTTTATAAATGTTCACTGAGCATTTTACAAAAACACATTTACTTGAATAACAGTTCAGATGCAAAGTTTGGTACAGAATGACAGTTTGTGCTGTTTGTACTGTAATTTGTTACCAAGCTTTTCATCTGCACTTTTCCTCAAGTAAATCGAGAGATTGGGACTATAAGGTTATATCTGCAAAAAGATGATTCTGAGATAATTGGCTTTAAAGTTCCGAAACCTCATTGGTTTGAATGGTGTCAGCAATTTTTATATTGTATTCCTTTGACCTTAACAACATGAATTGGGTTATTTAGAGTACTATATAGGTAGAGAACATTGAACAGAACAAGCCTATGACAATAACAACATTTTGACAAAAATGCAGATAGTCCCAAGATCTTGTAATATGTTTTTGTAACATTTCCTGAGTAAATTGTTAAAAGTAGACATTTTTCATATAGTTATGTGGTTTGTTTAACCTTGAAATCAAGGGTTATTGTTTGACACATTTCAAAGTGACAAATCTGAGTCTCTGCATCCTTCTGTTACCATGGAATTGTGTGTCTCTGAAGCTGTTTAGAAATACAAACGGTTTACATGCTCTGAATAGTATTTAGACAGTTAAGTCAAGGTTCTCTCTTCCAGTAGGCTACAAATCCATTTAACCAAATTAAAGATGGAATTACATTTGTAAAGAAAGGTAATTGACTGTTGTGTAATTAAAACCAAGACAAATGATCTTGTCTGCTTCACCATTCAGTATTTGCAATATTTAGCTTTTAATCCATCCATTTGTAAACTAATTAAGACCTTTCATGAATGTAAGAGTATAAGGGTTCATAGCTCCTTGCTTGTGATTGGCAGGCCCACATCAAGTGTAGGGGTACTGGAGCTGAAGTGTAGGGGTAGACCTGGTTTGTAGGAGTACTGGAGCTGAAGTGTAGGGGTAGACCTGGTTTGTAGGAGTACTGGAGCTGAAGTGTAGGGGTAGACCTGGTTTGTAGGAGTACTGGAGCTGAAGTGTAGGGGTAGACCTGGTTTGTAGGAGTACTGGAGCTGAAGTGTAGGGGTAGACCTGGTTTGTAGGAGTACTAGAGCTGAAGTGTAGGGGTAGACCTGGTTTGTAGGAGTACTGGAGCTGAAGTACAGGGGTAGACCTGGTTTGTAGGAGTACTGGAGCTGAAGTGCAGGGGTAGACCTGGTTTGTAGGAGTACTGGAGCTGAAGTGTAGGGGTAGACCTGGTTCGTAGGAGTACTGGAGCTGAAGTGTAGGGGTAGACCTGGTTTGTAGGAGTACTGGAGCTGAAGTGTAGGGGTAGACCTGGTTTGTAGGAGTACTGGAGCTGAAGTGTAGGGGTAGACCTGGTTTGTAGGAGTACTGGAGCTGAAGTGTAGGGGTAGACCTGGTTTGTAGGAGTACTGGAGCTGAAGTGTAGGGGTAGACCTTGTTTGCAGTTTATGGGTATTTAGGCTTCGGCACATTTAGACATGGCTTAGTTAACTAATTGGGTTCAAGCACAGGTCCAGACGTTGTAGGTATGTAAATTGGAGCTGAAGTACAGGTGTAGACCTGATTTGTATGAATATTGGGGCTCAAATGTGGAAGTACACCTATTTTTATGACAATTGGGGCTGACATGTAGCAGTAGACCTGTTTTGAAAAAAATCTATATTGGGTTAGATGTGCAGGTTTACACTTGTTCTGGAAGAATATTGGGGCTGAAGTACAAGTGTAGACCTGGTTTGTATGGATGTTGAGACGTGGGCCCTGGGGAAGACCTATTTTCTATGAGTATGCCCATGGATTTACCTGGTTTATATGATTCATGGGGTGTAGGGATACACAAGGCTCATACAGATAATGGGTCTGGATGGACGTCTATTGCCCATTTAAATCCTTTCTGGCAACATGTTTGTGGTAGGAAAAAAGTGAATGAGGCTGAGGCACATGTGTTATATCACTATCCTATGAGTTAAAACATTTTTTATATATATACAGGTCAGTGGTCACGGGACCAAGATATGCAAATAATAGAGTTGGGATGTGCAGTGAATAGCTGGATATAGATTACTACTGTTGGTGACTTGGGGAATACAGGCCTAAGGAAAGTGGGTTACAGGGCTGAGATAGGTAAGTAACAGGGATGAGGTGTATTGGAAAAGGAACTGGCGTCTATTGGTAACAAATAGGGCATTTAGGGCTAGGATATGGGTGTATCGGGACTTGATTGTATCAATATTAGGATATTTGCATGTGGGTGTTAGGGTTAGGGTATACAGAGCTGGGGGGGGGGGGGGGGGTGTAAGTGGGCTGAGGTACACTACATGACCAAAAGTATGTGGACACCTGCTCGTCGATTATCTCATTCCAAAATCATAGGCATTAATATGGAGTTGGTCCCCCCTTTGCTGCTTTAACACTCTTTTAGGAAGGTTTTCTACTAGATGTTGGAACATTGCTGCGGGGACTTGCTTCCATTCAGTCACGAGCATTAGTGAGGTTGGGCACTGATGTTGGGTGATTAGGCCTGGCTCACAGTCTGCGTTCCATTTCATCCCAAAAATGTTCGATGGGGTTGAGGTCAGGGCTCTGTGCAGGCCAGTCAAGTTCTTCCACACCGATCTCGACAAACCATTTTTGTATGGATTTCGCTGTCACGCCTGCTCCCGGTCCCCCTCCCTGGCGCTCGAAGGCGAAAGCTCCCCAGCATTGCTCACTCCAGCCACCATCATTACGCACACCTGCCGTCCCCCCGTCCAGGCATCAGTGACTATCAGACTCACCTGGACTCAATCACTTCTGTCATTACCTCCCCTATATCTGTCTGTTTCCCCACTCTGTTCCCCGCTTCAGCATTAATGTTCATTTGTGTTTGTATACGTGTTTTTTACGAGCTATTTTTATGCGCTACGCCCTTTAGCACTCGGCGGTCCCATTCTGTGAGCTCGTGAGACCTACCACTTTGCGGCTACAGTTGACCGGTGCAGCTCTAGCAGGGCAGAAATTCGACAAACTGACTTGTTGGAAATGTGGCATTCTATGACGGTGTCACGTTGAAAGTCACTGAGCTCTTCAGTAAGGCCATTCTACTGCCAATGTTTGTCTATGGAGATTTCATGGCTGTATACATGATTTAATACACCTGTCAGCAATTAGTGAAATAGCCGAATCCACAAATTTGAAGGGGTGTCCACATACTTTTGTTTATTCAGTGTATATATAGATATTGGGGCTGAGGAATGGGGATAAATGTCTGTTAATTGTATTATAGGCAGAGCATGTTGCCATAAAACATGCTTTTTGCATACTTTTCACCCCAAAATGTGCAATGTTACTTATGAGCATAATATTTGCATAGTGGCCAGTTTGGGAAAAAGTGGGAACAAATGGGTCAAGATTGTGATAGATTCACAACACATTGATGGGCTCGACCAAATTGGCTTATTTTCACCTAATGTCTTAATGGTGTCTATTATACTGCCAGAGCCAATGGGGTGTAGAACACAGTCTAAAGTGCTCCTCTCTTGATCCATAAAACAAGCAGAGTCTAACTGCAGGGCCGGGCAGTGAGGATCAGGGAGGAGAGTCTCCTATCGCTGAGTGCTTTTAAATGGGCCCGCTAACGTTGCATTCAGCTAACGAGCCAGGGGAGTGGGACGGCGAGTGGCTGGCCAGGTGAGAGGGGCGGCCGCGTCGGGGAGAGGGCAGCGGTGGGCAACAGCAATTACTGTGCCGGACCTGCGGGTGGTGGGAGCGCAGACTAATTAGGAGGTCACCTGTTGGGCATGTCCTAAACCATTACCTCCCAGCACGGCACCGCTGTGCCACCGAGCTCTAATCGTGGCTGCGGGCCCAGCAGATGGCGGCATGGGGGAGGGAGGGAGTGGGGGAAGAAGGGGAGAGAGAGGGCAAACGTGGGATCTATTTTGTTTACCACCTGACTGTAATTGTGATGCTGATGTGAGCTGGCGGCGACTGCTTGTACATGTTTACGTCTTTACGTCTGCCTGACCTGGAAAACAACCTTCACTGGCATGGATTCTGCTTCGGATTGCTTTGGAATTCCTACTATTGCCCATCAGCTGCATATTGGGTGATATATTTGCAAACATCTAATGTAATGTATTTCAGTATTTAATGTTCTGTGCTAAAGCCTCTCAAAGCATGTGTTGGTGCATGATTGGCTTCACTCCCATATTCTCTGATGAATCTTGTTGTATTGAATTCATGTTAGGCTAACAATAGCTACAGTTGAAGTTGGAAGTTTACATACACCTTATCCAAATACATTTACACTCAGTTTATCACAATTCCTGACATTTAATCCTAGTAAAAATTCCCTGTTTTAGGTCAGTTAGGATCACCACTTTATTTTAAGAATGTGAAATGTCAGAATAATAGTAGAGAGAATGATTTATTTAAGCTTTTACTTCTTTCATCACATTCCCAGAGGGTCAGAAGTTCACATACACTCAATTAGTATTTGGTAGCATTGCCTTTAAATGCCACAATAAGTTGGGTGAATTTTGGCCCATTCCTCCTGACAGAGCTGGTGTAACTGAGTCAGGTTTGTAGGCCTCCTTGCTCGCACACGCTTTTTCAGTTCTGCCCACAAATGTTCTATAGGATTGAGGTCAGGGCTTTGTGATGGCCACTCCAATACCTTGATTTTGTTGTCCTTAAGCCATTTTGCCACAACTTTGGAAGTATGCTTGGGGTCATTGTCCATTTGGAAGACCCATTTGTGACCAAGCTTTAACTTCCTGACTGATGTCTTGCTTCAATATATCCACATAATTGTCCTCCCTCATGATGCCATCTATTTTGTGAAGTGCACCAGTCCCACCTGCAGCAAAGCACCATCACAACATGATGCTGCCACCCCCGTGCTTCACGGTTGGGATGTTGTTCTTCGGCTTGCAAGCCTACCCCTTTTTCCTCCAAACATAACGAAGGTCATTATGGCCAAACAGTTCTATTTTTGTTTCATCAGGCCAGAGGACATTTCTCAAAAAATGCTGTTGTTCTGGGATTGATTTGCACTTTCTCTAGGAGACAGAACGCGTCTACTTTCTGAGTGGTATGACAGCTGCGTGGTCCCATGGTGTTTATACTTGCGTACTATTGTTTGTAAAGATGAACGTGGTACCTTCAGGCATTTGGAAATTGCTCCCAAGGATGAACCAGACTTGTGGAGGACTACAATTTTTGGCCTGATTTCTTTTGATTTTCCCATGATGTCAATCAAAGAGGCACTGAGTTTGAAGGTAGGTCTTGAAATACATCCACAGGTACACCTCCAATTGACTCAAATTATGTCAATTAGCCTATCAGAAGCTTCTAAAGCCATGACATAATTTTCTGGAATTTTCCAAGCTGTTTAAAGGGACAGTCATCTTAGCTTATGTGAACTTCTGACCCACTGGAATTGTGATACAGTGAATTAATCATGAAATAATCTGTCTGTAAATTATTGTTGGGAAAATGTACTTGTGTCATGCACAAAGTAGATATCCTAACCGACTTGCCAAAACTATAGTTTGTTAACAAGAAATATGTGGAGTGGTTGAAAAACAAGTTTTAATGACTCCAACCTAAGTGTATATAAACTTCCGACTTCAACTGTATGTTTCCATCCAATTGACGACAGATTTGAATGTGAATATTGTAAAATCAGCATTAAAACAGTATGTGTATTTTCTCACCAAAGCTGTGTTTCCATCAAACAGACTTGTTGTGGATAAAAGGCTGTGCGTGATGACGTGGTGCACACATAACACTATTTTGTGGTTTGGTTCCCATGTACCCATGTAAGTTAAATGGCTTTCCATTGCATTTTCAACTTTGGTTTTGGTGCGTGCTCTCTAGACAACAGTTCTCTGATGTAGTGGACAGGAAAGCTTATATGATGAGGAATGGATAGAAGTCAGATCACTTTTATTTGATAATTGGCAGCCAAGCATCGATCATCATGTCACCAGAATTCAAATAACAGAGATGTGCATCAAGCTCACCACTGTTCATCAGCACCATCATGTATTTCATCTGCATATAAACTCTTCATGGTTTCCCTCATCGTAGTGGTAATAAACATATCACACCATCATGTATTTCATCTGCCTATAAACTCTTCATGGTTTCCCTCATCGTAGTGGTAATAAACATATCACACCATCATGTATTTCATCTGCATATAAACTCTTCATGGTTTCCCTCATCGTAGTGGTAATAAACATATCACACCATCATTTATTTCATCTGCCTATAAACTCTTCATGGTTTCCCTCATCGTAGTGGTAATAAACATATCACACCATCATTTATTTCATCTGCCTATAAACTCTTCATGGTTTCCCTCATCGTAGTGGTAATAAACATATCACACCATCATTTATTTCATCTGCCTATAAACTCTTCATGGTTTCCCTCATCGTAGTGGTAATAAACATATCACACCATCATTTATTTCATCTGCCTATAAACTGTTCCTGGTTTCCCTCATCGTAGTGGTAATAAACATATCAGCACCATCATGTATTTCATCTGCCTAACAAAAAGATCCCGCCTTGTCAACTGAACAAATTCTCCGTCGACATTAATGACATTGACCTGTGTCCATCAGCGACTTTCGTGACTTTTTTTTTGTGTGAGTCAGGTAATTAATCCGCATGAAACGGTTGAATGGAAACCTGGTTATTCGTGCATATGGTTTATGTAAAGAACAAACGGAATCACTTTGTCATCATTTAGTCATTATTTGACCTGAAAGAAAACAGATTCCTTCCTTCTCCATCCAGCTCTAGTCAGCTCAGAGTGGCTTGTTAACATCCCAGGAGATGTCATCTGTATTTGTGCCCTTCAGAGAGGCACTTCAGATGGCAGCAAGCCACAGTGAGCTGTCTGACACAACCTTCTCTAGAGATTAGTATAAACTCCAGCCTTCTGGACCAGAGCAGCTCCCAGAAGCCGCTGGAGCCACGGGCACTGAGGTTGCAGAGCTGGCCCAGCCAATCAGAGTAGACTGGAGGGCGACAGTATTATGACAGGGCTGAAGGGATGTCATTGTCTTCCTGGTTTCTATTATGTTGTGACATTCCAAAACGAATGGTCATTGTTCTTAATTGACTGAAAGAACAGTATAGCCTTCCCTGCTACTCACTGACGACTTATGTAACAGCTTGAGCCTTAATAAGGGTTAGTTCTGAGAGAGGTTTTCACCCTGTTTTACTGCTATTCTCTAGGTTAAAAGGAATTTCAAAAAGATCTTAACACAAACATCTGCTGGCCCTTGAGTGGGTGGAGTAAATTAGGTTAGTTGTTTTCACAATTTGATTGAGTCCAACATTGCTCTGTATACGCTGCGAATGCTGATGAATACCTGTTGCCAGGTTACCAAATATTACTAATGTGCCTTGTTGTCATAATCCAACTTAAAAATGAAATAACTCTGTAGGTAATGTAAAGTCCAGGAAGTGGATTGAGAGGGCAGATTATGCTGAGGTGGATATGTAATGACTTTTTTTGTGGTGAGCAAACTGCTTTGGGAGGAGACGGTAGTGAGTTAGAGATGTTTAGGTTGGTCTGTGTCCTGATTAAAACCTATCCATCTCATCCAATTATTAGGATGGTATGGGGATACTACCAAATGCCCCTTTTTCCATTCCACACATACCGGAGGATATGAGTCTACCATGAAAGCAAGCTGAAAAGCAGATACTCACATCGCATACATTTTGCCCCAGAGGCAGCTCTGCAGAGTGGTAACTAGCTTGCACAGCACAGAGCCATAAAACCTAACCTTAACCACACTGCTAACCCAAATGCCTAACCCTAATATTAAATGAAATCCAAAAAGCAATTATTTTGTTTTCATGAATTTTTACGATATAGACAATTTTGACTGTTCAGCTGGCCATCTAGTGAAAATCATTCAGTTCTGCCTGCAGGATAATACATTAGAGTCCGACTAATACTTTAATGGATAATGGATATCATGATCAACATTTAGCCTGGCTATGCTTTAGTACTGGTATCATGTACTAACTTCCTCTAAAGAACGGATACCCAATCCCCTTATACCAGTACAGTAGTCATTGTGCTTTAGGCTGAAATAAGTGCAACCCATGTTCACATACTGAAGTAGCAAGCTGCACCGACAACTCAGCACATCTTTGACAGCGATCCATCAGAATAGTGTATTCTGTTAACATCTAGTACCTCAGGAGGGTTGACTCTCCAGTCTGTCAGTCAGTGATACAGATCTGTCCTCTCTAGTCTCTGTCTCTCTCCTCTCTGTTGTCCTTCACTGGCCCCTCTGTTCTCTGTCTCTCTCCTCTCTGTTGTCCTTCACTGGCCCCTCTCTTCTCTGTCTCTGTCCTCTCTGTTGTACTTCACTGGCCCCTCTGTTCTCTGTCTCTCTCCTCTCTGTTGTCCTTCACTGGCCCCTCTGTTCTCTGTCTCTCTCCTCTCTGTTGTCCTTCACTGGCCCCTCTGTTCTCTGTCTCTCTCCTCTCTGTTGTCCTTCACTGGCCCCTCTGTTCTCTGTATCTCCTCTCTGTTGTCCTTCACTGGCCCCTCTGTTCTCTGTCTCTCTCCTCTCTGTTGTTGTCCTTCACTGGCCCCTCTGTTCTTTGTCTCTCTCCTCTCTGTTGTCCTTCACTGGCCCCTCTGTTCTCTGTCTCTCTCCTCTCTGTTGTTGTCCTTCACTGGCCCCTCTGTTCTCTGTCTCTCTCCTCTCAGTTGTCCTTCACCGGACCCTCTGTTCTCTGTCTCTCTCCTCTCTGTTGTCCTTCACTGGCCCCTCTGTTCTCTGTCTCTCTCCTCTCTGTTGTCCTTCACTGGCCCCTCTGTTCTCTGTCTCTCTCCTCTCTGTTGTCCTTCACTGGCCCCTCTCTTCTCTGTCTCTGTCCTCTCTGTTGTACTTCACTGGCCCCTCTGTTCTCTGTCTCTCTCCTCTCTGTTGTCCTTCACTGGCCCCCCTGTTCTCTGTCTCTCTCCTCTCTGTTGTCCTTCACTGGCCCCTCTGTTCTCTGTCTCTCTCCTCTCCGTTGTCCTTCACCGGACCCTCTGTTCTCTGTCTCTCTCCTCTCTGTTGTCCTTCACTGGCCCCCCTGTTCTCTGTCTCTCTCCTCTCTGTTGTCCTTCACTGGCCCCTCTGTTCTCTGTCTCTCTCCTCTCCGTTGTCCTTCACTGGCCCCTCTGTTCTCTGTCTCTCTCCTCTCTGTTGTTGTCCTTCACTGGCCCCTCTGTTCTTTGTCTCTCTCCTCTCTGTTGTCCTTCACTGGCCCCTCTGTTCTCTGTCTCTCTCCTCTCTGTTGTTGTCCTTCACTGGCCCCTCTGTTCTCTGTCTCTCTCCTCTCAGTTGTCCTTCACCGGACCCTCTGTTCTCTGTCTCTCTCCTCTCTGTTGTCCTTCACTGGCCCCTCTGTTCTCTGTCTCTCTCCTCTCTGTTGTCCTTCACTGGCCCCTCTGTTCTCTGTCTCTCTCCTCTCTGTTGTCCTTCACTGGCCCCTCTCTTCTCTGTCTCTGTCCTCTCTGTTGTACTTCACTGGCCCCTCTGTTCTCTGTCTCTCTCCTCTCTGTTGTCCTTCACTGGCCCCCCTGTTCTCTGTCTCTCTCCTCTCTGTTGTCCTTCACTGGCCCCTCTGTTCTCTGTCTCTCTCCTCTCCGTTGTCCTTCACCGGACCCTCTGTTCTCTGTCTCTCTCCTCTCTGTTGTCCTTCACTGGCCCCCCTGTTCTCTGTCTCTCTCCTCTCTGTTGTCCTTCACTGGCCCCTCTGTTCTCTGTCTCTCTGTTGTTGTCCTTCACTGGCCCCTCTGTTCTCTGTCTCTCTCCTCTCTGTTGTCCTTCACTGGCCCCTCAGTTCTCTGTCTCCCTCCTCTCTGTTGTCCTTCACTGGCCCCTCTGTTCTCTGTCTCTCTCCTCTCTGCTGTCTTTCACTGGCCCCTCTGTTCTCTGTCTCTCTCCTCTCTGTTGTCCTTCACTGGCCCCTCTGTTCTCTGTCTCTCTCCTCTCTGTTGTCCTTCACTGGCCCCTCTGTTCTCTGTCTCTCTCCTCTCTGTTGTCCTTCACTGTCCCCTCTGTTCTCTGTCTCTCTCCTCTCTGTTGTCCTTCACTGGCCCCTCTGTTCTCTGTCTCTCTCCTCTCTGTTGTTGTCCTTCACTGGCCCCTCTGTTCTCTGTCTCTCTCCTCCCCGTTGTCCTTCACTGGCCCCCCTGTTCTCTGTCTCTCTCCTCTCTGTTGTCCTTCACTGGCCCCTCTGTTCTCTGTCTCTCTCCTCTCTGTTGTTGTCCTTCACTGGCCCCTCTGTTCTCTGTCTCTCTCCTCTCTGTTGTCCTTCACTGGCCCCTCTGTTCTCTGTCTCTCTCCTCTCTGTTGTTGTCCTTCACTGGCCCCCCTGTTCTCTGTCTATCTCCTCTCTGTTGTTGTCCTTCACCGGACCCTCTGTTCTCTGTCTCTCTCCTCTCTGTTGTCCTTCACTGGCCCCCCTGTTCTCTGTCTCTCTCCTCTCTGTTGTCCTTCACTGGCCCCTCTGTTCTCTGTCTCTCTCCTCTCCGTTGTCCTTCACCGGACCCTCTGTTCTCTGTCTCTCTCCTCTCTGTTGTCCTTCACTGGCCCCCCTGTTCTCTGTCTCTCTCCTCTCTGTTGTCCTTCACTGGCCCCTCTGTTCTCTGTCTCTCTCCTCTCTGTTGTTGTCCTTCACTGGCCCCTCTGTTCTCTGTCTCTCTCCTCTCTGTTGTCCTTCACTGGCCCCTCTGTTCTCTGTCTCTCTCCTCTCTGTTGTCCTTCACTGGCCCCTCTGTTCTCTGTCTCTCTCCTTTCTGTTGTCTTTCACTGGCCCCTCTGTTCTCTGTCTCTCTCCTCTCTGTTGTCCTTCACTGGCCCCTCTGTTCTCTGTCTCTCTCCTCTCTGTTGTCCTTCACTGGCCCCTCTGTTCTCTGTCTCTCTCCTCTCTGTTGTTGTCCTTCACTGGCCCCTCTGTTCTCTGTCTCTCTCCTCTCTGTTGTCCTTCACTGGCCCCTCTGTTCTCTGTCTCTCTCCTCTCTGTTGTTGTTCTTCACTGGCCCCTCTGTTCTCTGTCTCTGTCCTCTCTGTTGTCCTTCACTGGCCCCACTGTTCTCTGTCTCTCTCCTCTCCGTTGTCCTTCACCGGACCCTCTGTTCTCTGTCTCTCTCCTCTCTGTTGTTGTCCTTCAATGGACCCTCTGTTCTCTGTCTCTCTCCTCTCTGTTGTTGTCCTTCACTGGCCCCTCTGTTCTCTGTCTCTCTCCTCCCCGTTGTCCTTCACTGGCCCCCCTGTTCTCTGTCTCTCTCCTCTCTGTTGTCCTTCACTGGCCCCTCTGTTCTCTGTCTCTCTCCTCTCTGTTGTTGTCCTTCACTGGCCCCTCTGTTCTCTGTCTCTCTCCTCTCTGTTGTCCTTCACTGGTCCCTCTGTTCTCTGTCTCTCTCCTCTCTGTTGTTGTCCTTCACTGGCCCCCCTGTTCTCTGTCTCTCTCCTCTCTGTTGTCCTTCACTGGCCCCTCTGTTCTCTGTCTCTCTCCTCTCTGTTGTCCTTCACTGGACCCCCTGTTCTCTGTCTCTCTCCTCTCTGTTGTCCTTCACTGGCCCCTCTGTTCTCTGTCTCTCCTCTCTGTTGTTCTTCACTGGCCCCTCTGTTCTCTGTCTCTCTCCTCTCTGTTGTCCTTCACCGGACCCTCTGTTCTCTGTCTCTCTCCTCTCTGTTGTCCTTCACCGGACCCTCTGTTCTCTGTCTCTCTCCTCTCTGTTGTCCTTCACTGGCCCCTCTGTTCTCTGTCTCTCTCCTCTCTGTTGTTGTCCTTCACTGGCCCCTCTGTTCTCTGTCTCTGTCTCTGTCTCTCTCCTCTCCGTTGTCCTTCACCGGACCCTCTGTTCTCTGTCTCTCTCCTCTCTGTTGTTGTCCTTCACTGGACCCTCAGTTCTCTGTCTCTCTCCTCTCTGTTGTTGTCCTTCACTGGCCCCCCTGTTCTCTGTCTCTCTCCTCTCTGTTGTCCTTCACTGGACCCCCTGTTCTCTGTCTCTCTCCTCTCTGTTGTCCTTCACTGGCCCCTCTGTTCTCTGTCTCTCCTCTCTGTTGTTCTTCACTGGCCCCTCTGTTCTCTGTCTCTCTCCTCTCTGTTGTCCTTCACCGGACCCTCTGTTCTCTGTCTCTCTCCTCTCTGTTGTCCTTCACCGGACCCTCTGTTCTCTGTCTCTCTCCTCTCTGTTGTCCTTCACTGGCCCCTCTGTTCTCTGTCTCTCTCCTCTCTGTTGTTGTCCTTCACTGGCCCCTCTGTTCTCTGTCTCTGTCTCTGTCTCTCTCCTCTCCGTTGTCCTTCACCGGACCCTCTGTTCTCTGTCTCTCTCCTCTCTGTTGTTGTCCTTCACTGGACCCTCTGTTCTCTGTCTCTCTCCTCTCTGTTGTTGTCCTTCACTGGCCCCTCTGTTCTCTGTCTCTCTCCTCCCCGTTGTCCTTCACTGGCCCCCCTGTTCTCTGTCTCTCTCCTCTCTGTTGTCCTTCACTGGCCCCTCTGTTCTCTGTCTCTCTCCTCTCCGTTGTCCTTCACCGGACCCTCTGTTCTCTGTCTCTCTCCTCTCTGTTGTCATTCACCGGCCCCTCTGTTCTCTGTCTCTCTCCTCTCTGTTGTCCTTCACTGGCCCCTCTGTTCTCTGTCTCTCTCCTCTCTGTTGTCCTTCACTGGCCCCTCTGTTCTCTGTCTCCCTCCTCTCTGTTGTCCTTCACTGGCCCCTCTGTTCTCTGTCTCTCTCCTCTCTGTTGTCCTTCACTGGCCCCTCTGTTCTCTGTCTCTCTCCTCTCTGTTGTTGTCCTTCACTGGCCCCTCTGTTCTCTGTCTCTCTCCTCTCTGTTGTCCTTCACTGGCCCCTCTGTTCTCTGTCTTTCTCCTCTCCGTTGTCCTTCACCGGACCCTCTGTTCTCTATCTCTCTCCTCTCTGTTGTCCTTCACTGGCCCCTCTGTTCTCTGTCTCTCTCCTCTCTGTTGTTGTTCTTCACTGGCCCCTCTGTTCTCTGTCTCTGTCCTCTCTGTTGTCCTTCACTGGCCCCTCTGTTCTCTGTCTCTCTCCTCTCCGTTGTCCTTCACCGGACCCTCTGTTCTCTGTCTCTCTCCTCTCTGTTGTTGTCCTTCACTGGCCCCTCTGTTCTCTGTCTCTCTCCTCCCCGTTGTCCTTCACTGGCCCCCCTGTTCTCTGTCTCTCTCCTCTCTGTTGTCCTTCACTGGCCCCTCTGTTCTCTGTCTCTCTCCTCTCTGTTGTCCTTCACTGGCCCCTCTGTTCTCTGTCTCTCTCCTCTCCGTTGTCCTTCACCGGACCCTCTGTTCTCTATCTCTCTCCTCTCTGTTGTCCTTCACTGGCCCCTCTGTTCTCTGTCTCTCTCCTCTCTGTTGTTGTCCTTCACTGGCCCCTCTGTTCTCTGTCTCTGTCCTCTCTGTTGTCCTTCACTGGCCCCTCTGTTCTCTGTCTCTCTCCTCTCCGTTGTCCTTCACGGACCCTCTGTTCTCTGTCTCTCTCCTCTCTGTTGTTGTCCTTCACTGGACCCTCTGTTCTCTGTCTCTCTCCTCTCTGTTGTTGTCCTTCACTGGCCCCTCTGTTCTCTGTCTCTCTCCTCCCCCGTTGTCCTTCACTGGCCCCCTGTTCTCTGTCTCTCTCCTCTCTGTTGTCCTTCACTGGCCCCTCTGTTCTCTGTCTCTCTCCTCTCCGTTGTCCTTCACCGGACCCTCTGTTCTCTGTCTCTCTCCTCTCTGTTGTCCTTCACTGGCCCCTCTGTTCTCTGTCTCTCTCCTCTCTGTTGTTGTCCTTCACTGGCCCCTCTGTTCTCTGTCTCTCTCCTCTCTGTTGTCCTTCACTGGCCCCTCTGTTCTCTGTCTCCCTCCTCTCTGTTGTCCTTCACTGGCCCCTCTGTTCTCTGTCTCTCTCCTCTCTGTTGTCTTTCACTGGCCCCTCTGTTCTCTGTCTCTCTCCTCTCTGTTGTCCTTCACTGGCCCCTCTGTTCTCTGTCTCTCTCCTCTCTGTTGTCCTTCACTGGCCCCTCTGTTCTCTGTCTCTCTCCTCTCTGTTGTCTTTCACTGGCCCCTCTGTTCTCTGTCTCTCTCCTCTCTGTTGTCCTTCACTGGCCCCTCTGTTCTCTGTCTCTCTCCTCTCTGTTGTCCTTCACTGGCCCCTCTGTTCTCTGTCTCTCTCCTCTCTGTTGTTGTCCTTCACTGGCCCCTCTGTTCTCTGTCTCTCTCCTCTCTGTCGTCCTTCACTGGCCCCTCTGTTCTCTGTCTCTCTCCTCTCCGTTGTCCTTCACCGGACCCTCTGTTCTCTGTCTCTCTCCTCTCTGTTGTTGTCCTTCACTGGACCCTCTGTTCTCTGTCTCTCTCCTCTCTGTTGTTGTCCTTCACTGGCCCCTCTGTTCTCTGTCTCTCTCCTCCCCGTTTTCCTTCACTGGCCCCCCTGTTCTCTGTCTCTCTCCTCTCTGTTGTTGTCCTTCACTGGCCCCTCTGTTCTCTGTCTCTCTCCTCTCTGTTGTCCTTCACTGGCCCCTCTGTTCTCTGTCTCTCTCCTCTCTGTTGTTGTCCTTCACTGGCCCCTCTGTTCTCTGTCTCTCTCCGCTCTGTTGTCCTTCACTGGCCCCTCTGTTCTCTGTCTCTCTCCTCTCTGTTGTCCTTCACTGGACCCCCTGTTCTCTGTCTCTCCTCTCTGTTGTCCTTCACTGGCCCCTCAGTTCTCTGTCTCTCTCCTCTCTGTTGTCCTTCACTGGACCCTCTGTTCTCTGTCTCTCTCCTCTCTGTTGTCCTTCACTGGCCCCTCTGTTCTCTGTCTCTCTCCTCTCTGTTGTCCTTCACCCGGCCCCCTGTTCTCTGTGTCTCTCCTCTCTGTTGTCCTTCACTGGTTCCTCTGTTCTCTGTCTTTCTCCTCTCCGTTGTCCTTCACTGGCCCCTCTGTTCTCTGTCTCTCTCCTCTCTGTTGTTGTCCTTCACTGGCCCCTCTGTTCTCTGTCTCTCTCCTCCTCTCTGTTGTCCTTCACTGGCCCCCTGTTCTCTGTCTCTCTCCTCTCTGTTGTCCTTCACTGGCCCCTCTGTTCTCTGTCTCTCTCCTCTCCGTTGTCCTTCACTGGACCCTCTGTTCTCTGTCTCTCTCCCTCTCTGTTGTCCTTCACTGGCCCCTCTGTTCTCTGTCTCTCTCCTCCCGTTGTCCTTCACTGGCCCCTCTGTTCTCTGTCTCTCTCCTCTCTGTTGTCCTTCACTGGCCCCTCTGTTCTCTGTCTCTCTCCTCTCTGTTGTTGTCCTTCACTGGCCCCTCTGTTCTCTGTCTCTCTCCGCTCTGTTGTCCTTCACTGGCCCCTCTGTTCTCTGTCTCTCTCCTCTCTGTTGTCCTTCACTGGACCCCCTGTTCTCTGTCTCTCCTCTCTGTTGTCCTTCACTGGCCCCTCAGTTCTCTGTCTCTCTCCTCTCTGTTGTCCTTCACTGGACCCTCTGTTCTCTGTCTCTCTCCTCTCTGTTGTCCTTCACTGGCCCCTCTGTTCTCTGTCTCTCTCCTCTCTGTTGTCCTTCACCGGCCCCCTGTTCTCTGTGTCTCTCCTCTCTGTTGTCCTTCACTGGTTCCTCTGTTCTCTGTCTTTCTCCTCTCCGTTGTCCTTCACTGGCCCCTCTGTTCTCTGTCTCTCTCCTCTCTGTTGTTGTCCTTCACTGGCCCCTCTGTTCTCTGTCTCTCTCCTCCCCGTTGTCCTTCACTGGCCCCCCTGTTCTCTGTCTCTCTCCTCTCTGTTGTCCTTCACTGGCCCCTCTGTTCTCTGTCTCTCTCCTCTCTGTTGTCCTTCACTGGACCCCCTGTTCTTTGTCTCTCTCCTCTCTGTTGTCCTTCACTGGCCCCTCTGTTCTCTGTCTCTCCTCTCTGTTGTCCTTCACTGGCCCCTCTGTTCTCTGTCTCTCTCCTCTCTGTTGTCCTTCACTGGCCCCTCTGTTCTCTGTCTCTCTCCTCCCCGTTGTCCTTCACCGGACCCTCTGTTCTCTGTCTCTCTCCTCTCTGTTGTTGTCCTTCACTGGCCCCTCTGTTCTCTGTCTCTCTCCTCTCTGTTGTTGTCCTTCACTGGCCCCTCTGTTCTCTGTCTCTCTCCTCTCTGTTGTCCTTCACTGGCCCCTCTGTTCTCTGTCTCTCTCCTCTCTGTTGTCCTTCACTGGCCCCTCTGTTCTCTGTCTCTCTCCGCTCTGTTGTCCTTCACTGGCCCCTCTGTTCTCTGTCTCTCTCCTCTCTGTTGTCCTTCACTGGACCCCCTGTTCTCTGTCTCTCCTCTCTGTTGTCCTTCACTGGCCCCTCAGTTCTCTGTCTCTCTCCTCTCTGTTGTCCTTCACTGGACCCTCTGTTCTCTGTCTCTCTCCTCTCTGTTGTCCTTCACTGGCCCCTCTGTTCTCTGTCTCTCTCCTCTCTGTTGTCCTTCACCCCCCTGTTCTCTGTGTCTCTCCTCTCTGTTGTCCTTCACTGGTTCCTCTGTTCTCTGTCTTTCTCCTCTCCGTTGTCCTTCACTGGCCCCTCTGTTCTCTGTCTCTCTCCTCTCTGTTGTTGTCCTTCACTGGCCCCTCTGTTCTCTGTCTCTCTCCTCCCCGTTGTCCTTCACTGGCCCCCCTGTTCTCTGTCTCTCTCCTCTCTGTTGTCCTTCACTGGCCCCTCTGTTCTCTGTCTCTCTCCTCTCTGTTGTCCTTCACTGGACCCCCTGTTCTTTGTCTCTCTCCTCTCTGTTGTCCTTCACTGGCCCCTCTGTTCTCTGTCTCTCCTCTCTGTTGTCCTTCACTGGCCCCTCTGTTCTCTGTCTCTCTCCTCTCTGTTGTCCTTCACTGGACCCTCTGTTCTCTGTCTCTCTCCTCTCTGTTGTCCTTCACCGGACCCTCTGTTCTCTGTCTCTCTCCTCTCTGTTGTTGTCCTTCACTGGCCCCTCTGTTCTCTGTCTCTCTCCTCTCTGTTGTTGTCCTTCACTGGCCCCTCTGTTCTCTGTCTCTCTCCTCCCCGTTTTCCTTCACTGGCCCCCCTGTTCTCTGTCTCTCTCCTCTCTGTTGTCCTTCACCGGACCCTCTGTTCTCTGTCTCTCTCCTCTCTGTTGTCCTTCACTGGCCCCTCTGTTCTCTGTCTCTCTCCTCTCTGTTGTTGTCCTTCACTGGCCCCTCTGTTCTCTGTCTCTGTCTCTGTCTCTCTCCTCTCCGTTGTCCTTCACCGGACCCTCTGTTCTCTGTCTCTCTCCTCTCTGTTGTTGTCCTTCACTGGCCCCTCTGTTCTCTGTCTCTCTCCTCCCCGTTGTCCTTCACTGGCCCCCCTGTTCTCTGTCTCTCTCCTCTCTGTTGTCCTTCACTGGCCCCTCTGTTCTCTGTCTCTCTCCTCTCTGTTGTCCTTCACTGGCCCCTCTGTTCTCTGTCTCTCTCCTCCCCGTTGTCCTTCACTGGCCCCTCTGTTCTCTGTCTCTCTCCTCTCTGTTGTCCTTCACTGGCCCCTCTGTTCTCTGTCTCTCTCCTCTCTGTTGTTGTCCTTCACTGGCCCCTCTGTTCTCTGTCTCTCTCCTCTCTGTTGTCCTTCACTGGCCCCTCTGTTCTCTGTCTCTCTCCTCCCCGTTGTCCTTCACTGGCCCCTCTGTTCTCTGTCTCTCTCCTCTCTGTTGTCCTTCACTGGCCCCTCTGTTCTCTGTCTCTCTCCTCTCTGTTGTTGTCCTTCACTGGCCCCTCTGTTCTCTGTCTCTCTCCGCTCTGTTGTCCTTCACTGGCCCCTCTGTTCTCTGTCTCTCTCCTCTCTGTTGTCCTTCACTGGACCCCCTGTTCTCTGTCTCTCCTCTCTGTTGTCCTTCACTGGCCCCTCAGTTCTCTGTCTCTCTCCTCTCTGTTGTCCTTCACTGGACCCTCTGTTCTCTGTCTCTCTCCTCTCTGTTGTCCTTCACTGGCCCCTCTGTTCTCTGTCTCTCTCCTCTCTGTTGTCCTTCACCGGCCCCCTGTTCTCTGTGTCTCTCCTCTCTGTTGTCCGTCACTGGTTCCTCTGTTCTCTGTCTTTCTCCTCTCCGTTGTCCTTCACTGGCCCCTCTGTTCTCTGTCTCTCTCCTCTCTGTTGTTGTCCTTCACTGGCCCCTCTGTTCTCTGTCTCTCTCCTCCCTGTTGTCCTTCACTGGCCCCCTGTTCTCTGTCTCTCTCCTCTCTGTTGTCCTTCACTGGCCCCTCTGTTCTCTGTCTCTCTCCTCTCTGTTGTCCTTCACTGGACCCCCTGTTCTTTGTCTCTCTCCTCTCTGTTGTCCTTCACTGGCCCCTCTGTTCTCTGTCTCTCCTCTCTGTTGTCCTTCACTGGCCCCTCTGTTCTCTGTCTCTCTCCTCTCTGTTGTCCTTCACTGGCCCCTCTGTTCTCTGTCTCTCTCCTCCCCGTTGTCCTTCACCGGACCCTCTGTTCTCTGTCTCTCTCCTCTCTGTTGTCCTTCACTGGCCCCTCTGTTCTCTGTCTCTCTCCTCTCTGTTGTTGTCCTTCACTGGCCCCTCTGTTCTCTGTCTCTCTCCTCTCTGTTGTCCTTCACTGGCCCCTCTGTTCTCTGTCTCTCTCCTCTCTGTTGTTGTCCTTCACTGGCCCCTCTGTTCTCTGTCTCTCTCACTCTGTTGTCCTTCACTGGCCCCTCTGTTCTCTGTCTCTCTCCTCTCTGTTGTCCTTCACTGGACCCCCTGTTCTCTGTCTCTCCTCTCTGTTGTCCTTCACTGGCCCCTCAGTTCTCTGTCTCTCTCCTCTCTGTTGTCCTTCACTGGACCCTCTGTTCTCTGTCTCTCTCCTCTCTGTTGTCCTTCACTGGCCCCTCTGTTCTCTGTCTCTCTCCTCTCTGTTGTCCTTCACTGGCCCCCTGTTCTCTGTGTCTCTCCTCTCTGTTGTCCTTCACTGGTTCCTCTGTTCTCTGTCTTTCTCCTCTCCGTTGTCCTTCACTGGCCCCTCTGTTCTCTGTCTCTCTCCTCTCTGTTGTTGTCCTTCACTGGCCCCTCTGTTCTCTGTCTCTCTCCTCCCCGTTGTCCTTCACTGGCCCCTCAGTTCTCTGTCTCTCTCCTCTCTGTTGTCCTTCACTGGACCCTCTGTTCTCTGTCTCTCTCCTCTCTGTTGTCCTTCACTGGCCCCTCTGTTCTCTGTCTCTCTCTCTCTGTTGTCCTTCACCGGCCCCCTGTTCTCTGTGTCTCTCCTCTCTGTTGTCCTTCACTGGTTCCTCTGTTCTCTGTCTTTCTCCTCTCCGTTGTCCTTCACTGGCCCCTCTGTTCTCTGTCTCTCTCCTCTCTGTTGTCCTTCACTGGACCCCCTGTTCTTTGTCTCTCTCCTCTCTGTTGTCCTTCACTGGCCCCTCTGTTCTCTGTCTCTCTCTCTCTGTTGTCCTTCACTGGCCCCTCTGTTCTCTGTCTCTCTCCTCTCTGTTGTCCTTCACTGGACCCTCTGTTCTCTGTCTCTCTCCTCTCTGTTGTCCTTCACTGGGACCCTCTGTTCTCTGTCTCTCTCTCTCTGTTGTTGTCCTTCACTGGCCCCTCTGTTCTCTGTCTCTCTCCTCTCTGTTGTTGTCCTTCACTGGCCCCTCTGTTCTCTGTCTCTCTCCTCCCCGTTTTCCTTCACTGGCCCCCCTGTTCTCTGTCTCTCTCCTCTCTGTTGTCCTTCACCGGACCCTCTGTTCTCTGTCTCTCTCCTCTCTGTTGTCCTTCACTGGCCCCTCTGTTCTCTGTCTCTCTCCTCTCTGTTGTTGTCCTTCACTGGCCCCTCTGTTCTCTGTCTCTGTCTCTGTCTCTCTCCTCTCCGTTGTCCTTCACCGGACCCTCTGTTCTCTGTCTCTCTCCTCTCTGTTGTTGTCCTTCACTGGACCCTCTGTTCTCTGTCTCTCTCCTCTCTGTTGTTGTCCTTCACTGGCCCCTCTGTTCTCTGTCTCTCTCCTCCCCGTTGTCCTTCACTGGCCCCCCTGTTCTCTGTCTCTCTCCTCTCTGTTGTCCTTCACTGGCCCCTCTGTTCTCTGTCTCTCTCCTCTCCGTTTGTCCTTCACTGGACCCTCTGTTCTCTGTCTCTCTCCTCTCTGTTGTCATTCACCGGCCCCTCTGTTCTCTGTCTCTCTCCTCTCTGTTGTCCTTCACTGGCCCCTCTGTTCTCTGTCTCTCTCCTCTCTGTTGTCCTTCACTGGCCCCTCTGTTCTCTGTCTCCCTCCTCTCTGTTGTCCTTCACTGGCCCCTCTGTTCTCTGTCTCTCTCCTCTCTGTTGTCCTTCACTGGCCCCTCTGTTCTCTGTCTCTCTCCTCTCTGTTGTTGTCCTTCACTGGCCCCTCTGTTCTCTGTCTCTCTCCTCTCTGTTGTCCTTCACTGGCCCCTCTGTTCTCTGTCTTTCTCCTCTCCGTTGTCCTTCACTGGACCCCTCTGTTCTCTATCTCTCTCCTCTCTGTTGTCCTTCACTGGCCCCTCTGTTCTCTGTCTCTCTCCTCTCTGTTGTTGTTCTTCACTGGCCCCTCTGTTCTCTGTCTCTGTCCTCTCTGTTGTCCTTCACTGGCCCCTCTGTTCTCTGTCTCTCTCCTCTCCGTTGTCCTTCACTGGACCCTCTGTTCTCTGTCTCTCTCCTCTCTGTTGTTGTCCTTCACTGGCCCCTCTGTTCTCTGTCTCTCTCCTCCCCGTTGTCCTTCACTGGCCCCCCTGTTCTCTGTCTCTCTCCTCTCTGTTGTCCTTCACTGGCCCCTCTGTTCTCTGTCTCTCTCCTCTCTGTTGTTGTCCTTCACTGGCCCCTCTGTTCTCTGTCTCTCTCCTCTCTGTTGTCCTTCACTGGCCCCTCTGTTCTCTGTCTCTCTCTCTCTGTTGTCCTTCACTGGCCCCCTGTTCTCTGTCTCTCTCCTCTCTGTTGTCCTTCACTGGCCCCTCTGTTCTCTGTCTCTCTCCTCTCTGTTGTCCTTCACTGGACCCCCTGTTCTCTGTCTCTCTCCTCTCTGTTGTCCTTCACTGGCCCCTCTGTTCTCTGTCTCTCCTCTCTGTTGTCCTTCACTGGCCCCTCTGTTCTCTGTCTCTCTCCTCTCTGTTGTCCTTCACTGGACCCTCTGTTCTCTGTCTCTCTCCTCTCTGTTGTCCTTCACCGGACCCTCTGTTCTCTGTCTCTCTCCTCTCTGTTGTTGTCCTTCACTGGCCCCTCTGTTCTCTGTCTCTCTCCTCTCTGTTGTTGTCCTTCACTGGCCCCTCTGTTCTCTGTCTCTGTCCTCTCTGTTGTCCTTCACTGGCCCCTCTGTTCTCTGTCTCTCTCCTCTCCGTTGTCCTTCACCGGACCCTCTGTTCTCTGTCTCTCTCCTCTCTGTTGTTGTCCTTCACTGGACCCTCTGTTCTCTGTCTCTCTCCTCTCTGTTGTTGTCCTTCACTGGCCCCTCTGTTCTCTGTCTCTCTCCTCCCCGTTGTCCTTCACTGGCCCCCCTGTTCTCTGTCTCTCTCCTCTCTGTTGTCCTTCACTGGCCCCTCTGTTCTCTGTCTCTCTCCTCTCCGTTGTCCTTCACCGGACCCTCTGTTCTCTGTCTCTCTCCTCTCTGTTGTCCTTCACTGGCCCCTCTGTTCTCTGTCTCTCTCCTCTCTGTTGTTGTCCTTCACTGGCCCCTCTGTTCTCTGTCTCTCTCCTCTCTGTTGTCTTTCACTGGCCCCTCTGTTCTCTGTCTCTCTCCTCTCTGTTGTCCTTCACTGGCCCCTCTGTTCTCTGTCTCTCTCCTCTCTGTTGTCCTTCACTGGCCCCTCTGTTCTCTGTCTCTCTCCTCTCTGTTGTTGTCCTTCACTGGCCCCTCTGTTCTCTGTCTCTCTCCTCTCTGTCGTCCTTCACTGGCCCCTCTGTTCTCTGTCTCTCTCCTCTCCGTTGTCCTTCACCGGACCCTCTGTTCTCTGTCTCTCTCCTCTCTGTTGTTGTCCTTCACTGGACCCTCTGTTCTCTGTCTCTCTCCTCTCTGTTGTTGTCCTTCACTGGCCCCTCTGTTCTCTGTCTCTCTCCTCCCCGTTTTCCTTCACTGGCCCCCCTGTTCTCTGTCTCTCTCCTCTCTGTTGTTGTCCTTCACTGGCCCCTCTGTTCTCTGTCTCTCTCCTCTCTGTTGTCCTTCACTGGCCCCTCTGTTCTCTGTCTCTCTCCTCTCTGTTGTTGTCCTTCACTGGCCCCTCTGTTCTCTGTCTCTCTCCGCTCTGTTGTCCTTCACTGGCCCCTCTGTTCTCTGTCTCTCTCCTCTCTGTTGTCCTTCACTGGACCCCCTGTTCTCTGTCTCTCCTCTCTGTTGTCCTTCACTGGCCCCTCAGTTCTCTGTCTCTCTCCTCTCTGTTGTCCTTCACTGGACCCTCTGTTCTCTGTCTCTCTCCTCTCTGTTGTCCTTCACTGGCCCCTCTGTTCTCTGTCTCTCTCCTCTCTGTTGTCCTTCACCGGCCCCCCTGTTCTCTGTGTCTCTCCTCTCTGTTGTCCTTCACTGGTTCCTCTGTTCTCTGTCTTTCTCCTCTCCGTTGTCCTTCACTGGCCCCTCTGTTCTCTGTCTCTCTCCTCTCTGTTGTTGTCCTTCACTGGCCCCTCTGTTCTCTGTCTCTCTCCTCTCTGTTGTCCTTCACTGGCCCCCCTGTTCTCTGTCTCTCTCCTCTCTGTTGTCCTTCACTGGCCCTCTGTTCTCTGTCTCTCTCCTCTCCGTTGTCCTTCACCGGACCCTCTGTTCTCTGTCTCTCTCCTCTCTGTTGTCCTTCACTGGCCCCTCTGTTCTCTGTCTCTCTCCTCCCCGTTGTCCTTCACTGGCCCCTCTGTTCTCTGTCTCTCTCCTCTCTGTTGTCCTTCACTGGCCCCTCTGTTCTCTGTCTCTCTCCTCTCTGTTGTTGTCCTTCACTGGCCCCTCTGTTCTCTGTCTCTCTCCGCTCTGTTGTCCTTCACTGGCCCCTCTGTTCTCTGTCTCTCTCCTCTCTGTTGTCCTTCACTGGACCCCCTGTTCTCTGTCTCTCCTCTCTGTTGTCCTTCACTGGCCCCTCAGTTCTCTGTCTCTCTCCTCTCTGTTGTCCTTCACTGGACCCTCTGTTCTCTGTCTCTCTCCTCTCTGTTGTCCTTCACTGGCCCCTCTGTTCTCTGTCTCTCCTCTCTGTTGTCCTTCACTGGCCCCTCTGTTCTCTGTGTCTCTCCTCTCTGTTGTCCTTCACTGGTTCCTCTGTTCTCTGTCTTTCTCCTCTCCGTTGTCCTTCACTGGCCCCTCTGTTCTCTGTCTCTCTCCTCTCTGTTGTTGTCCTTCACTGGCCCCTCTGTTCTCTGTCTCTCTCCTCCCCGTTGTCCTTCACTGGCCCCCCTGTTCTCTGTCTCTCTCCTCTCTGTTGTCCTTCACTGGCCCCTCTGTTCTCTGTCTCTCTCCTCTCTGTTGTCCTTCACTGGACCCCCTGTTCTTTGTCTCTCTCCTCTCTGTTGTCCTTCACTGGCCCCTCTGTTCTCTGTCTCTCTCCTCTCTGTTGTCCTTCACTGGCCCCTCTGTTCTCTGTCTCTCTCCTCTCTGTTGTCCTTCACTGGCCCCTCTGTTCTCTGTCTCTCTCCTCCCCGTTGTCCTTCACCGGACCCTCTGTTCTCTGTCTCTCTCCTCTCTGTTGTCCTTCACTGGCCCCTCTGTTCTCTGTCTCTCTCCTCTCTGTTGTTGTCCTTCACTGGCCCCTCTGTTCTCTGTCTCTCTCCTCTCTGTTGTCCTTCACTGGCCCCTCTGTTCTCTGTCTCTCTCCTCTCTGTTGTTGTCCTTCACTGGCCCCTCTGTTCTCTGTCTCTCTCCGCTCTGTTGTCCTTCACTGGCCCCTCTGTTCTCTGTCTCTCTCCTCTCTGTTGTCCTTCACTGGACCCCCTGTTCTCTGTCTCTCCTCTCTGTTGTCCTTCACTGGCCCCTCAGTTCTCTGTCTCTCTCCTCTCTGTTGTCCTTCACTGGACCCTCTGTTCTCTGTCTCTCTCCTCTCTGTTGTCCTTCACTGGCCCCTCTGTTCTCTGTCTCTCTCCTCTCTGTTGTCCTTCACTGGCCCCCCTGTTCTCTGTGTCTCTCCTCTCTGTTGTCCTTCACTGGTTCCTCTGTTCTCTGTCTTTCTCTCTCTCCGTTGTCCTTCACTGGCCCCTCTGTTCTCTGTCTCTCTCCTCTCTGTTGTTGTCCTTCACTGGCCCCTCTGTTCTCTGTCTCTCTCCTCCCCGTTGTCCTTCACTGGCCCCCTGTTCTCTGTCTCTCTCCTCTCTGTTGTCCTTCACTGGCCCCTCTGTTCTCTGTCTCTCTCCTCTCTGTTGTCCTTCACTGGACCCCCTGTTCTTTGTCTCTCTCCTCTCTGTTGTCCTTCACTGGCCCTCTGTTCTCTGTCTCTCCTCTCTGTTGTCCTTCACTGGCCCCTCTGTTCTCTGTCTCTCTCCTCTCTGTTGTCCTTCACTGGACCCTCTGTTCTCTGTCTCTCTCCTCTCTGTTGTCCTTCACCGGACCCTCTGTTCTCTGTCTCTCTCCTCTCTGTTGTTGTCCTTCACTGGCCCCTCTGTTCTCTGTCTCTCTCCTCTCTGTTGTTGTCCTTCACTGGCCCCTCTGTTCTCTGTCTCTCTCCTCCCCGTTTTCCTTCACTGGCCCCCCTGTTCTCTGTCTCTCTCCTCTCTGTTGTTGTCCTTCACTGGCCCCTCTGTTCTCTGTCTCTCTCCTCTCTGTTGTCCTTCACTGGCCCCTCTGTTCTCTGTCTCTCTCCTCTCTGTTGTTGTCCTTCACTGGCCCCTCTGTTCTCTGTCTCTCTCCGCTCTGTTGTCCTTCACTGGACCCCCTGTTCTCTGTCTCTCCTCTCTGTTGTCCTTCACTGGACCCTCTGTTCTCTGTCTCTCTCCTCTCTGTTGTCCTTCACTGGCCCCTCTGTTCTCTGTCTCTCTCCTCTCTGTTGTCCTTCACTGGCCCCTGTTCTCTGTGTCTCTCCTCTCTGTTGTCCTTCACTGGTTCCTCTGTTCTCTGTCTTTCTCCTCTCCGTTGTCCTTCACTGGCCCCTCTGTTCTCTGTCTCTCTCTCTCTGTTGTCCTTCACTGGCCCCTCTGTTCTCTGTCTCTCTCCTCTCTGTTGTCCTTCACTGGCCCCCTGTTCTCTGTGTCTCTCCTCTCTGTTGTCCTTCACTGGTTCCTCTGTTCTCTGTCTTTCTCCTCTCCGTTGTCCTTCACTGGCCCCTCTGTTCTCTGTCTCTCTCCTCTCTGTTGTTGTCCTTCACTGGCCCCTCTGTTCTCTGTCTCTCTCCTCTCTGTTGTCCTTCACTGGCCCCCTGTTCTCTGTCTCTCTCTCTCTGTTGTCCTTCACTGGCCCTCTGTTCTCTGTCTCTCTCCTCTCCGTTGTCCTTCACCGGACCCTCTGTTCTCTGTCTCTCTCCTCTCTGTTGTCCTTCACTGGCCCCTCTGTTCTCTGTCTCTCTCCTCCCCGTTGTCCTTCACTGGCCCCTCTGTTCTCTGTCTCTCTCCTCTCTGTTGTCCTTCACTGGCCCCTCTGTTCTCTGTCTCTCTCCTCTCTGTTGTTGTCCTTCACTGGCCCCTCTGTTCTCTGTCTCTCTCCTCTCTGTTGTCCTTCACTGGCCCCTCTGTTCTCTGTCTCTCTCCTCTCTGTTGTTGTCCTTCACTGGCCCCTCTGTTCTCTGTCTCTCTCCGCTCTGTTGTCCTTCACTGGCCCCTCTGTTCTCTGTCTCTCTCCTCTCTGTTGTCCTTCACTGGACCCCCTGTTCTCTGTCTCTCCTCTCTGTTGTCCTTCACTGGCCCCTCAGTTCTCTGTCTCTCTCCTCTCTGTTGTCCTTCACTGGACCCTCTGTTCTCTGTCTCTCTCCTCTCTGTTGTCCTTCACTGGCCCCTCTGTTCTCTGTCTCTCTCCTCTCTGTTGTCCTTCACCGGCCCCCCTGTTCTCTGTGTCTCTCCTCTCTGTTGTCCTTCACTGGTTCCTCTGTTCTCTGTCTTTCTCCTCTCCGTTGTCCTTCACTGGCCCCTCTGTTCTCTGTCTCTCTCCTCTCTGTTGTTGTCCTTCACTGGCCCCTCTGTTCTCTGTCTCTCTCCTCCCCGTTGTCCTTCACTGGCCCCCCTGTTCTCTGTCTCTCTCCTCTCTGTTGTCCTTCACTGGCCCCTCTGTTCTCTGTCTCTCTCCTCTCTGTTGTCCTTCACTGGACCCCCTGTTCTTTGTCTCTCTCCTCTCTGTTGTCCTTCACTGGCCCCTCTGTTCTCTGTCTCTCCTCTCTGTTGTCCTTCACTGGCCCCTCTGTTCTCTGTCTCTCTCCTCTCTGTTGTCCTTCACTGGACCCTCTGTTCTCTGTCTCTCTCCTCTCTGTTGTCCTTCACCGGACCCTCTGTTCTCTGTCTCTCTCCTCTCTGTTGTTGTCCTTCACTGGCCCCTCTGTTCTCTGTCTCTCTCCTCTCTGTTGTTGTCCTTCACTGGCCCCTCTGTTCTCTGTCTCTGTCCTCTCTGTTGTCCTTCACTGGCCCCTCTGTTCTCTGTCTCTCTCCTCTCCGTTGTCCTTCACCGGACCCTCTGTTCTCTGTCTCTCTCCTCTCTGTTGTCCTTCACTGGCCCCTCTGTTCTCTGTCTCTCTCCTCTCTGTTGTTGTCCTTCACTGGCCCCTCTGTTCTCTGTCTCTCTCCTCTATGTTGTCCTTCACTGGCCCCTCTGTTCTCTGTCTCCCTCCTCTCTGTTGTCCTTCACTGGCCCCTCTGTTCTCTGTCTCTCTCCTCTCTGTTGTCTTTCACTGGCCCCTCTGTTCTCTGTCTCTCTCCTCTCTGTTGTCCTTCACTGGCCCCTCTGTTCTCTGTCTCTCTCCTCTCTGTTGTCCTTCACTGGCCCCTCTGTTCTCTGTCTCTCCTCTCTGTTGTCTTTCACTGGCCCCTCTGTTCTCTGTCTCTCTCCTCTCTGTTGTCCTTCACTGGCCCCTCTGTTCTCTGTCTCTCTCCTCTCTGTTGTCCTTCACTGGCCCCTCTGTTCTCTGTCTCTCTCCTCTCTGTTGTTGTCCTTCACTGGCCCCTCTGTTCTCTGTCTCTCTCCTCTCTGTTGTCCTTCACTGGCCCCTCTGTTCTCTGTCTCTCTCCTCTCCGTTGTCCTTCACCGGACCCTCTGTTCTCTGTCTCTCTCCTCTCTGTTGTTGTCCTTCACTGGACCCTCTGTTCTCTGTCTCTCTCCTCTCTGTTGTTGTCCTTCACTGGCCCCTCTGTTCTCTGTCTCTCTCCTCCCCGTTGTCCTTCACTGGCCCCCTGTTCTCTGTCTCTCTCCTCTCTGTTGTCCTTCACTGGCCCCTCTGTTCTCTGTCTCTCTCCTCTCTGTTGTTGTCCTTCACTGGCCCCTCTGTTCTCTGTCTCTCTCCTCTCTGTTGTCCTTCACTGGCCCCTCTGTTCTCTGTCTCTCTCCTCTCTGTTGTTGTCCTTCACTGGCCCCTCTGTTCTCTGTCTCTCTCCTCTCTGTTGTCCTTCACTGGCCCCTCTGTTCTCTGTCTCTCTCTCTCTGTTGTCCTTCACTGGCCCCTGTTCTCTGTCTCTCTCTCTCTGTTGTCCTTCACTGGCCCCTCAGTTCTCTGTCTCTCTCCTCTCTGTTGTCCTTCACTGGACCCTCTGTTCTCTGTCTCTCTCTCTGTTGTCCTTCACTGGCCCCTCTGTTCTCTGTCTCTCTCCTCTCTGTTGTCCTTCACTGGCCCCCTGTTCTCTGTGTCTCTCCTCTCTGTTGTCCTTCACTGGTTCCTCTGTTCTCTGTCTTTCTCCTCTCCGTTGTCCTTCACTGGCCCCTCTGTTCTCTGTCTCTCTCCTCTCTGTTGTTGTCCTTCACTGGCCCCTCTGTTCTCTGTCTCTCTCCTCTCTGTTGTCCTTCACTGGCCCCCCTGTTCTCTGTCTCTCTCCTCTCTGTTGTCCTTCACTGGCCCCTCTGTTCTCTGTCTCTCTCCTCTCTGTTGTCCTTCACTGGACCCTCTGTTCTCTGTCTCTCTCCTCTCTGTTGTCCTTCACTGGCCCCTCTGTTCTCTGTCTCTCTCCTCTCCGTTGTCCTTCACCGGACCCTCTGTTCTCTGTCTCTCTCCTCTCTGTTGTCCTTCACTGGCCCCTCTGTTCTCTGTCTCTCTCCTCCCCGTTGTCCTTCACCGGACCCTCTGTTCTCTGTCTCTCTCCTCTCTGTTGTCCTTCACTGGCCCCTCTGTTCTCTGTCTCTCTCCTCTCTGTTGTTGTCCTTCACTGGCCCCTCTGTTCTCTGTCTCTCTCCTCTCTGTTGTCCTTCACTGGCCCCTCTGTTCTCTGTCTCTCTCCTCTCTGTTGTCCTTCACTGGCCCCTCTGTTCTCTGTCTCTCTCCTCTCTGTTGTCCTTCACTGGCCCCTCTGTTCTCTGTCTCTCTCCTCTCTGTTGTCCTTCACTGGACCCCCTGTTCTCTGTCTCTCCTCTCTGTTGTCCTTCACTGGCCCCTCAGTTCTCTGTCTCTCTCCTCTCTGTTGTCCTTCACTGGTCCCTCTGTTCTCTGTCTCTCTCCTCTCTGTTGTCCTTCACTGGCCCCTCTGTTCTCTGTCTCTCTCCTCTCTGTTGTCCTTCACTGGCCCCCTGTTCTCTGTGTCTCTCCTCTCTGTTGTCCTTCACTGGTTCCTCTCTGTTCTCTGTCTTTCTCCTCTCCGTTGTCCTTCACTGGCCCCTCTGTTCTCTGTCTCTCTCCTCTCTGTTGTTGTCCTTCACTGGCCCCTCTGTTCTCTGTCTCTCTCCTCCCTGTTGTCCTTCACTGGCCCCCTGTTCTCTGTCTCTCTCCTCTCTGTTGTCCTTCACTGGCCCCTCTGTTCTCTGTCTCTCTCCTCTCTGTTGTTGTCCTTCACTGGCCTCTGTTCTCTGTCTCTCTCCTCTCTGTTGTCCTTCACTGGCCCCTCTGTTCTCTGTCTCTCCTCCTCTCTGTTGTCCTTCACTGGCCCCTCTGTTCTCTGTCTCTCTCCTCTCTGTTGTCCTTCACTGGCCCCTCTGTTCTCTGTCTCTCTCCTCTCTGTTGTCCTTCACTGGCCCCTCTGTTCTCTGTCTTTCTCCTCTCCGTTGTCCTTCACCGGACCCTCTGTTCTCTGTCTCTCTCCTCTCTGTTGTCCTTCACTGGCCCCTCTGTTCTCTGTCTCTCTCCTCTCTGTTGTTGTCCTTCACTGGCCCCTCTGTTCTCTGTCTCTCTCCTCTCTGTTGTCCTTCACTGGCCCCTCTGTTCTCTGTCTCTCTCCTCTCGTTGTCCTTCACTGGACCCTCTGTTCTCTGTCTCTCTCCTCTCTGTTGTTGTCCTTCACTGGCCCCTCTGTTCTCTGTCTCTCTCCTCTCTGTTGTCCTTCACTGGCCCCCTGTTCTCTGTCTCTCTCCTCTCTGTTGTCCTTCACTGGCCCCTCTGTTCTCTGTCTCTCTCCTCTCTGTTGTTGTCCTTCACTGGCCCCTCTGTTCTCTGTCTCTCTCCTCTCTGTTGTCCTTCACTGGCCCCTCTGTTCTCTGTCTCTCTCCTCTCTGTTGTCCTTCACTGGACCCCCTGTTCTCTGTCTCTCCTCTCTGTTGTCCTTCACTGGCCCCTCAGTTCTCTGTCTCTCTCCTCTCTGTTGTCCTTCACTGGCCCCTCTGTTCTCTGTCTCTCTCCTCTCTGTTGTCCTTCACTGGCCCCTCTGTTCTCTGTCTCTCTCCTCTCTGTTGTCCTTCACTGGCCCCCTGTTCTCTGTGTCTCTCCTCTCTGTTGTCCTTCACTGGTTCCTCTGTTCTCTGTCTTTCTCCTCTCTGTTGTCCTTCACTGGCCCCTCTGTTCTCTGTCTCTCTCCTCTCTGTTGTTGTCCTTCACTGGCCCCTCTGTTCTCTGTCTCTCTCCTCCCCTCCGTTGTCCTTCACTGGCCCCCTGTTCTCTGTCTCTCTCCTCTCTGTTGTCCTTCACTGGCCCCTCTGTTCTCTGTCTCTCTCCTCTCTCCTTCACCGTTGTCCTTCACTCTGTTGACCCTCTGTTCTCTGTCTCTCTCTCTCTCTGTTGTCATTCACCGGCCCTCTGTTCTCTGTCTCTCTCCTCTCTGTTGTCCTTCACTGGCCCCTCTGTTCTCTGTCTCTCTCCTCTCTGTTGTCCTTCACTGGCCCTCTATAGTTCTCTGTCTCTCTCTCCTCTCTGTTGTCCTTCACTGGCCCCTCTGTTCTCTCTGTCTCCTCCTCTCTGTTGTCCTTCACTGGCCCCTCTGTTCTCTGTCTCTCTCCTCTCTGTTGTCCTTCCATCTAGTCTTTGCCCTCTGTTCTCTGTCTCTCTCTCTCTCTGTTGTCCTTCACTGGCCCCTCTGTTCTCTGTCTCTCTCCTCTCCGTTGTCCTTCACCGGACCCTCTGTTCTCTCTCTCTCTCCTCTCTGTTGTCCTTCACTGGCCCCTCTGTTCTCTGTCTCTCTCCTCTCTGTTGCCCTTCACTGGCCCCTCTGTTCTCTGTCTCTCTCCTCTCTGTTGTCCTTCACTGGCCCCTCTGTTCTCTGTCTCTCTCCTCTCCGTTGCCCTTCACTTTGCCCTCTGTTCTCTGTCTCTCTCCTCTCTGTTGTTGTCCCCTCTACTGGCCCCTCTGTTCTCTGTCTCTCTCCTCCCTTTGTCCTTCACTGGCCCCCTGTTCTCTGTCTCTCTCCTCTCTGTTGTCTCTTCACTGGCCCCTCTGTTCTCTGTCTCTCTCCTCTCTGTTGTTGTCCTTCACTGGCCCCTCTGTTCTCTGTCTCTCTCCTCTCTGTTGTCCTTCACTGGCCCCTCTGTTCTCTGTCTCTCTCCTCTCTGTTGTTGTCCTTCACTGGTCCCCCTGTTCTCTGTCTCTCTCTCTCTCTGTTGTCATTCACTGGCCCCTCTGTTCTCTGTCTCTCTCCTCTCTGTTGTCCTTCACTGGACCCTCTGTTCTCTGTCTCTCTCCTCTCTGTTGTCCTTCACTGGCCCCTCTGTTCTCTGTCTCTCTCTCTCTGTTGTCCTTCACTGGCCCCTCTGTTCTCTGTCTCTCTCCTCTCTGTTGTCCTTCACTGGACCCTCTGTTCTCTGTCTCTCTCCTCTCTGTTGTCCTTCACCCCTCTGTTCTCTGTCTCTCTCCTCTCTGTTGTTGTCCTTCACTGGCCCCTCTGTTCTCTGTCTCTGTCCTCTCTGTTGTCCTTCACTGGCCCCTCTGTTCTCTGTCTCTCTCCTCTCTGTTGTCCTTCACTGGCCCCTCTGTCTCTGTCTCTCTCCTCTCTGTTGTCCTTCACTGGACCCCCTGTTCTCTGTCTCTCTCCTCTCTGTTGTCCTTCACTGGCCCCTCTGTTCTCTGTCTCTCTCTCTGTTGTCCTTCACTGGCCCCTCTGTTCTCTGTCTCTCTCCTCTCTGTTGTCCTTCACTGGCCCCTCTGTTCTCTGTCTCTCTCTCTCTGTTGTCCTTCACTGGCCCCTCTGTCTTGTCTCTCTCCTCTCTGTTGTCCTTCACTGGCCCCTCTGTTCTCTGTCTCTCTCCTCTCTGTTGTCCTTCACTGGTTCCTCTGTTCTCTGTCTTTCTCCTCTCTCTGTTGTCCTTCACTGGCCCCTCTGTTCTCTGTCTCTCTCCTCTCTGTTGTTGTCCTTCACTGGCCCCTCTGTTTCTGTCTCTCTCCTCCCCGTTGTCCTTCACTGGCCCCCTGTTCTCTGTCTCTCTCCTCTCTGTTGTCCTTCACTGGCGCTGGCCCTCTAGTTCTCTGTCTCTCTCCTCTCTGTTGTCCTTCACTGGACCCCCTGTTCTTTGTCTCTCTCCTCTCTGTTGTCCTTCACTGGCCCCTCTAGTTCTCTGTCTCTCCTCTCTGTTGTCCTTCACTGGCCCCTCTGTTCTCTGTCTCTCTCCTCTCTGTTGTCCTTCACTGGCCCCTCTGTTCTCTGTCTCTCTCTCCCGTTGTCCTGTGCTGGACCATCTAGTTCTCTGTCTCTCTCCTCTCTGTTGTCCTTCACTGGCCCCTCTGTTCTTTGTCTCTCTCCTCTCTGTTGTTGTCCTTCACTGGCCCCTCTGTTCTCTGTCTCTCTCCTCTCTGTTGTCCTTCACTGGCCCCTCTGTTCTCTGTCTCTCTCCTCTCTGTTGTTGTCCTTCACTGGCCCCTCTGTTCTCTGTCTCTCTCCTCTCTGTTGTCCTTCACTGGCCCCTCTGTTCTCTGTCTCTCTCCTCTCTGTTGTCCTTCACTGGACCCCCTGTTCTCTGTCTCTCTCCTCTCTGTTGTCCTTCACTGGCCCCTCAGTTCTCTGTCTCTCTCCTCTCTGTTGTCCTTCACTGGACCCTCTGTTCTCTGTCTCTCTCCTCTCTGTTGTCCTTCACTGGCCCCTCTGTTCTCTGTCTCTCTCCTCTCTGTTGTCCTTCACCGGCCCCCTGTTCTCTGTGTCTCTCCTCTCTGTTGTCCTTCACTGGTTCCTCTGTTCTCTGTCTTTCTCCTCTCCGTTGTCCTTCACTGGCCCCTCTGTTCTCTGTCTCTCTCCTCTCTGTTGTTGTCCTTCACTGGCCCCTCTGTTCTCTGTCTCTCTCCTCCCTGTTGTCCTTCACTGGCCCCCTGTTCTCTGTCTCTCTCCTCTCTGTTGTCCTTCACTGGCCCCTCTGTTCTCTGTCTCTCTCTCTCTGTTGTCCTTCACTGGACCCCTGTTCTTTGTCTCTCTCCTCTCTGTTGTCCTTCACTGGCCCCTCTGTTCTCTGTCTCTCCTCTCTGTTGTCCTTCACTGGCCCCTCTGTTCTCTGTCTCTCTCCTCTCTGTTGTCCTTCACTGGACCCTCTGTTCTCTGTCTCTCTCCTCTCTGTTGTCCTTCACTCTGGACCCTCTGTTCTCTGTCTCTCTCCTCTCTGTTGTTGTCCTTCACTGGCCCCTCTGTTCTCTGTCTCTCTCCTCTCTGTCTGTTGTCCTTCACTGGCCCCTCTGTTCTCTGTCTCTCTCCTCCCTCTTTGCCCTTCACTGGCCCCTCTGTTCTCTGTCTCTCTCCTCTCTGTTGTTGTCCTTCACTGGCCCCTCTGTTCTCTGTCTCTCTCCTCTCTGTTGTCCTTCACTGGCCCCTCTGTTCTCTGTCTCTCTCTCTCTGTCTGTTGTCCTTCACTGGCCCCTCTGTTCTCTGTCTCTCTCCTCTCTGTTGTCCTTCACCCTGGACCCCCTGTTCTCTGTCTCTCTCCTCTCTGTTGTCCTTCACTGGACCCTCTGTTCTCTGTCTCTCTCCTCTCTGTTGTCCTTCACTGGCCCCTCTGTTCTCTGTCTCTCTCCTCTCTGTTGTCCTTCACTGGCCCCCCTGTTCTCTGTGTCTCTCCTCTCTGTTGTCCTTCACTGGTTCCTCTGTTCTCTGTCTTTCTCCTCTCTGTTGTCCTTCACTGGCCCCTCTGTTCTCTTGTCTCTCTCCTCTCTGTTGTTGTCCTTCACTGGCCCCTCTGTTCTCTGTCTCTCTCCTCTCTGTTGTCCTTCACTGGCCCCTCTGTTCTCTGTCTCTCTCCTCTCTGTTGTTGTCCTTCACTGGTTCCCTCTGTTCTCTGTCTTTCTCTCTCTCTGTTGTCCTTCACTGGCCCCTCTGTTCTCTGTCTCTCTCCTCTCTGTTGTCCTTCACTGGCCCCTCTGTTCTCTGTCTCTCTCCTCTCTGTTGTCCTTCACTGGCCCCCTGTTCTCTGTCTCTCTCCCTCTCTGTTGTCCTTCTAGTCTTTGCCCCTCTGTTCTCTGTTCTCTCCTGGCCCATCTGTCCTTCTCTCACTGGACCCTCTGTTCTCTGTCTCTCTCCTCTCTGTTGTCCTTCACTGGCCCCTCTGTTCTCTGTCTCTCTCCTCTCCGTTGTCCTTCACCGGACCCTCTGTTCTCTGTCTCTCTCCTCTCTGTTGTCCTTCACTGGCCCCTCTGTTCTCTGTCTCTCTCCTCTCTGTTGTTGTCCTTCACTGGCCCCTCTGTTCTCTGTCTCTCTCCTCTCTGTTGTCCTTCACTGGCCCCTCTGTTCTCTGTCTCTCTCCTCTCTGTTGTTGTCCTTCACTGGCCCCTCTGTTCTCTGTCTCTCTCCTCTCTGTTGTCCTTCACTGGCCCCTCTGTTCTCTGTCTCTCTCCTCTCTGTTGTCCTTCACTGGACCCCCTGTTCTCTGTCTCTCTCCTCTCTGTTGTCCTTCACTGGCCCCTCTGTTCTCTGTCTCTCTCCTCTCTGTTGTCCTTCACTGGACCCTCTGTTCTCTGTCTCTCTCCTCTCTGTTGTCCTTCACTGGCCCCTCTGTTCTCTGTCTCTCTCCTCTCTGTTGTCCTTCACTGGCCCCCTGTTCTCTGTGTCTCTCCTCTCTGTTGTCCTTCACTGGTTTCCTCTGTTCTCTGTCTTTCTCCTCTCTCGTTGTCCTTCACTGGCCCCTCTGTTCTCTGTCTCTCTCCTCTCTGTTGTTGTCCTTCACTGGCCCCTCTGTTCTCTGTCTCTCTCCTCTCTGTTGTCCTTCACTGGTCTCCCCCTCTGTTCTCTGTCTCTCTCCTCTCTGTTGTCCTTCACTGGCCCCTCTGTTCTCTGTCTCTCTCCTCTCTGTTGTCCTTCACTGGACCCCCTGTTCTTTGTCTCTCTCCTCTCTGTTGTCCTTCACTGGCCCCTCTGTTCTCTGTCTCTCTCCTCTCTGTTGTCCTTCACTGGCCCCTCTGTTCTCTGTCTCTCTCCTCTCTGTTTTGTCCTTCTCTGGACCCTCTGTTCTCTGTCTCTCTCCTCTCTGTTGTCCTTCACTGGACCCTCTGTTCTCTGTCTCTCTCCTCTCTGTTGTTGTCCTTCACTGGCCCCTCTGTTCTCTGTCTCTCTCCTCTCTGTTGTTGTCCTTCACTGGCCCCTCTGTTCTCTGTCTCTCTCCTCTCTGTTGTCCTTCACTGGCCCCTCTGTTCTCTGTCTCTCTCCTCTCCGTTGTCCTTCACCCTGGACCCTCTGTTCTCTGTCTCTCTCTCTCTGTTGTCCTTCACTGGCCCCTCTGTTCTCTGTCTCTCTCCTCTCTGTTGTTGTCCTTCACTGGCCCCTCTGTTCTCTGTCTCTCTCCTCTATGTTGTCCTTCACTGGCCCCTCTGTTCTCTGTCTCCTCCTCTCTGTTGTCCTTCACTGGCCCCTCTGTTCTCTGTCTCTCTCCTCTCTGTTGTCTTTCACTGGCCCCTCTGTTCTCTGTCTCTCTCTCTCTCTGTTGTCCTTCACTGGCCCCTCTGTTCTCTGTCTCTCTCCTCTCTGTTGTCCTTCACTGGCCCCTCTGTTCTCTGTCTCTCTCCCCTCTCTGTTGTCTTTCACTGGCCCCTCTGTTCTCTGTCTCTCTCTCTCTGTTGTCCTTCACTGGCCCCTCTGTTCTCTGTCTCTCTCCTCTCTGTTGTCCTTCACTGGCCCCTCTGTTCTCTGTCTCTCTCCTCTCTGTTGTTGTCCTTCACTGGCCCCTCTGTTCTCTGTCTCTCTCCTCTCTGTCGTCCTTCACTGGCCCCTCTGTTCTCTGTCTCTCTCCTCTCCGTTGTCCTTCACCGGACCCTCTGTTCTCTGTCTCTCTCCTCTCTGTTGTTGTCCTTCACTGGACCCTCTGTTCTCTGTCTCTCTCCTCTCTGTTGTTGTCCTTCACTGGCCCCTCTGTTCTCTGTCTCTCTCCTCCCCGTTGTCCTTCACTGGCCCCCCTGTTCTCTGTCTCTCTCCTCTCTGTTGTCCTTCACTGGCCCCTCTGTTCTCTGTCTCTCTCCTCTCTGTTGTTGTCCTTCACTGGCCCCTCTGTTCTCTGTCTCTCTCCTCCTCTCTGTTGTCCTTCACTGGCCCCTCTGTTCTCTGTCTCTCCCTCTCTGTTGTTGTCCTTCACTGGCCCCTCTGTTCTCTGTCTCTCTCCGCTCTGTTGTCCTTCACTGGCCCCTCTGTTCTCTGTCTCTCTCCTCTCTGTTGTCCTTCACTGGACCCCCTGTTCTCTGTCTCTCCTCTCTGTTGTCCTTCACTGGCCCCTCAGTTCTCTGTCTCTCTCCTCTCTGTTGTCCTTCACTGGACCCTCTGTTCTCTGTCTCTCTCCTCTCTGTTGTCCTTCACTGGCCCCTCTGTTCTCTGTCTCTCTCCTCTCTGTTGTCCTTCACCGGCCCCCCTGTTCTCTGTGTCTCTCCTCTCTGTTGTCCTTCACTGGTTCCTCTGTTCTCTGTCTTTCTCCTCTCCGTTGTCCTTCACTGGCCCCTCTGTTCTCTGTCTCTCTCCTCTCTGTTGTTGTCCTTCACTGGCCCCTCTGTTCTCTGTCTCTCTCCTCTCTGTTGTCCTTCACTGGCCCCCCTGTTCTCTGTCTCTCTCCTCTCTGTTGTCCTTCACTGGCCCCTCTGTTCTCTGTCTCTCTCCTCTCCGTTGTCCTTCACCGGACCCTCTGTTCTCTGTCTCTCTCCTCTCTGTTGTCCTTCACTGGCCCCTCTGTTCTCTGTCTCTCTCCTCTCCGTTGTCCTTCACCGGACCCTCTGTTCTCTGTCTCTCTCCTCTCTGTTGTCCTTCACTGGCCCCTCTGTTCTCTGTCTCTCTCCTCCCCGTTGTCCTTCACCGGACCCTCTGTTCTCTGTCTCTCTCCTCTCTGTTGTCCTTCACTGGCCCCTCTGTTCTCTGTCTCTCTCCTCTCTGTTGTTGTCCTTCACTGGCCCCTCTGTTCTCTGTCTCTCTCCTCTCTGTTGTCCTTCACTGGCCCCTCTGTTCTCTGTCTCTCTCCTCTCTGTTGTTGTCCTTCACTGGCCCCTCTGTTCTCTGTCTCTCTCTCTCTGTTGTCCTTCACTGGCCCCTCTCTGTTCTCTGTCTCTCTCCTCTCTGTTGTCCTTCACTGGACCCCCTAGTCTGTTCTCTGTCTCTCCTCTCTGTTGTCCTTCACTGGCCCCTCAGTTCTCTGTCTCTCTCCTCTCTGTTGTCCTTCACTGGACCCTCTGTTCTCTGTCTCTCTCCTCTCTGTTGTCCTTCACTGGCCCCTCTGTTCTCTGTCTCTCTCCTCTCTGTTGTCCTTCACCGGCCCCCCTGTTCTCTGTGTCTCTCCTCTCTGTTGTCCTTCACTGGTTCCTCTGTTCTCTGTCTTTCTCCTCTCCGTTGTCCTTCACTGGCCCCTCTGTTCTCTGTCTCTCTCCTCTCTGTTGTTGTCCTTCACTGGCCCCTCTGTTCTCTGTCTCTCTCCTCCCGTTGTCCTTCACTGGCCCCCCTGTTCTCTGTCTCTCTCCTCTCTGTTGTCCTTCACTGGCCCCTCTGTTCTCTGTCTCTCTCCTCTCCGTTGTCCTTCACCGGACCCTCTGTTCTCTGTCTCTCTCCTCTCTGTTGTCATTCACCGGCCCCTCTGTTCTCTGTCTCTCTCCTCTCTGTTGTCCTTCACTGGCCCCTCTGTTCTCTGTCTCTCTCCTCTCTGTTGTTGTCCTTCACTGGCCGCTCTGTTCTCTGTCTCTCTCCTCTCTGTTGTCCTTCACTGGCCCCTCTGTTCTCTGTCTCCCTCCTCTCTGTTGTCCTTCACTGGCCCCTCTGTTCTCTGTCTCTCTCCTCTCTGTTGTCCTTCACTGGCCCCTCTGTTCTCTGTCTCTCTCCTCTCTGTTGTCCTTCACTGGCCCCTCTGTTCTCTGTCTTTCTCCTCTCCGTTGTCCTTCACCGGACCCTCTGTTCTCTATCTCTCTCCTCTCTGTTGTCCTTCACTGGCCCCTCTGTTCTCTGTCTCTCTCCTCTCTGTTGTTGTTCTTCACTGGCCCCTCTGTTCTCTGTCTCTGTCCTCTCTGTTGTCCTTCACTGGCCCCTCTGTTCTCTGTCTCTCTCCTCTCCGTTGTCCTTCACCGGACCCTCTGTTCTCTGTCTCTCTCCTCTCTGTTGTTGTCCTTCACTGGCCCCTCTGTTCTCTGTCTCTCTCCTCCCTCTTGTCCTTCACTGGCCCCTGTTCTCTGTCTCTCTCCTCTCTGTTGTCCTTCACTGGCCCCTCTGTTCTCTGTCTCTCTCCTCTCTGTTGTTGTCCTTCACTGGCCCCTCTGTTCTCTGTCTCTCTCCTCTCTGTTGTCCTTCACTGGCCCCTCTGTTCTCTGTCTCTCTCCTCTCTGTTGTTGTCCTTCACTGGTCCCCCTGTTCTCTGTCTCTCTCCTCTCTGTTGTCATTCACTGGCCCCTCTGTTCTCTGTCTCTCTCCTCTCTGTTGTCCTTCACTGGACCCCCTGTTCTCTGTCTCTCTCCTCTCTGTTGTCCTTCACTGGCCCCTCTGTTCTCTGTCTCTCCTCTCTGTTGTCCTTCACTGGCCCCTCTGTTCTCTGTCTCTCTCCTCTCTGTTGTCCTTCACTGGACCCTCTGTTCTCTGTCTCTCTCCTCTCTGTTGTCCTTCACCGGACCCTCTGTTCTCTGTCTCTCTCCTCTCTGTTGTTGTCCTTCACTGGCCCCTCTGTTCTCTGTCTCTGTCCTCTCTGTTGTCCTTCACTGGCCCCTCTGTTCTCTGTCTCTCTCCTCTCTGTTGTCCTTCACTGGCCCCTCTGTTCTCTGTCTCTCTCCTCTCTGTTGTCCTTCACTGGACCCCCTGTTCTCTGTCTCTCTCCTCTCTGTTGTCCTTCACTGGCCCCTCTGTTCTCTGTCTCTCCTCTCTGTTGTCCTTCACTGGCCCCTCTGTTCTCTGTCTCTCTCCTCTCTGTTGTCCTTCACTGGACCCTCTGTTCTCTGTCTCTCTCCTCTCTGTTGTCCTTCACCGGACCCTCTGTTCTCTGTCTCTCTCCTCTCTGTTGTTGTCCTTCACTGGCCCCTCTGTTCTCTGTCTCTGTCCTCTCTGTTGTCCTTCACTGGCCCCTCTGTTCTCTGTCTCTCTCCTCTCCGTTGTCCTTCACCGGACCCTCTGTTCTCTGTCTCTCTCCTCTCTGTTGTCTGTCCTTCACTGGACCCTCTGTTCTCTGTCTCTCTCCTCTCTGTTGTTGTCCTTCACTGGCCCCCCCTGTCTTTCTGTCTCCTCTCCTCCCCATTCTCTGGCCCCATCTAGTCTCTGTCTCTCTCCTCTGTTGTCCTTCACTGGCCCCTCTGTTCTCTGTCTCTCTCCTCTCTGTTGTCCTTCACTGGCCCCTCTGTTCTCTGTCTCTCTCCTCTCTGTTGCCTTCACTGGCCCCTCTGTTCTCTGTCTCTCTCCTCTCTGTTGTCCTTCACTGGCCCCTCTGTTCTCTGTCTCTCTCCTCTCTGTTGTCCTTCACTGGCCCCTCTGTTCTCTGTCTCTCTCCTCTCTGTTGTCCTTCACTGGCCCCTCTGTTCTCTGTCTCTCTCCTCTCTGTTGTCTTTCACTGGCCCCTCTGTTCTCTGTCTCTCTCCTCTCTGTTGTCCTTCACTGGCCCCTCTGTTCTCTGTCTCTCTCCTCTCTGTTGTCCTTCACTGGCCCCTCTGTTCTCTGTCTCTCTCCTCTCTGTTGTTGTCTCTTCACTGGCCCCTCTGTTCTCTGTCTCTCTCTCTCTCTGTTGTCCTTCACTGGCCCCTCTGTTCTCTGTCTCTCTCCTCTCTGTTGTCCTTCACTGGCCCCTCTGTTCTCTGTCTCTCTCCTCTCTGTTGTTGTCCTTCACTGGACCCCTCTGTTCTCTGTCTCTCTCCTCTCTGTTGTTGTCCTTCACTGGCCCCTCTGTTCTCTGTCTCTCTCCTCCCCCATCTAGTTGTCCTTCACTGGCCCCCATCTGTTCTCTGTCTCTCTCCTCTCTGTTGTCCTTCACTGGCCCCTCTGTTCTCTGTCTCTCTCCTCTCTGTTGTTGTCCTTCACTGGCCCCTCTGTTCTCTGTCTCTCTCCTCTCTGTTGTCCTTCACTGGCCCTCTGTTCTCTGTCTCTCTCCTCTCTGTTGTTGTCCTTCACTGGCCCCTCTGTTCTCTGTCTCTCTCCTCTCTGTTGTCCTTCACTGGCCCCTCTGTTCTCTGTCTCTCTCCTCTCTGTTGTCCTTCACTGGACCCCTGTTCTCTGTCTCTCCTCCCTCTGTTGTCCTTCACTGGCCCCTCAGTTCTCTGTCTCTCTCCTCTCTGTTGTCCTTCACTGGACCCTCTGTTCTCTGTCTCTCTCCCTCTCTCTGTTGTCCTTCACTGGCCCCTCTGTTCTCTGTCTCTCTCTCTCTCTGTTGTCCTTCACTGGCCCCCTGTTCTCTGTCTCTCTCCTCTCTGTTGTCCTTCACTGGTTCCTCTGTTCTCTGTCTTTCTCCTCTCCGTTGTCCTTCACTGGCCCCTCTGTTCTCTGTCTCTCTCCTCTCTGTTGTTGTCCTTCACTGGCCCCTCTGTTCTCTGTCTCTCTCCTCTCTGTTGTCCTTCACTGGCCCCCCTGTTCTCTGTCTCTCTCCTCTCTGTTGTCCTTCACTGGCCCCTCTGTTCTCTGTCTCTCTCCTCTCTGTTGTCCTTCACTGGACCCTCTGTCTCTGTCTCTCTCCTCTCTGTTGTCCTTCACTGGCCCCTCTGTTCTCTGTCTCTCTCCTCTCCGTTGTCCTTCACCGGACCCTCTGTTCTCTGTCTCTCTCCTCTCTGTTGTCCTTCACTGGCCCCTCTGTTCTCTGTCTCTCTCCTCCCCGTTGTCCTTCACCGGACCCTCTGTTCTCTGTCTCTCTCCTCTCTGTTGTCCTTCACTGGCCCCTCTGTTCTCTGTCTCTCTCCTCTCTGTTGTTGTCCTTCACTGGCCCCTCTGTTCTCTGTCTCTCTCCTCTCTGTTGTCCTTCACTGGCCCCTCTGTTCTCTGTCTCTCTCCTCTCTGTTGTTGTCCTTCACTGGCCCCTCTGTTCTCTGTCTCTCTCCTCTCTCTGTTGTTGTCCTTCACTGTTGCCCCTCTGTTCTCTGTCTCTCTCCTCTCTGTTGTCCTTCACTGGCCCTCTCTGTTCTCTGTCTCTCTCCTCTCTGTTGTCCTTCACTGGCCCCTCTGTTCTCTGTCTCTCTCCTCTCTGTTGTCCTTCACCAGGCCCCCTGTTCTCTGTGTCTCTCCTCTCTGTTGTCCTTCACTGGCCCCTCTGTTCTCTGTCTTTCTCCTCTCCGTTGTCCTTCACTGGCCCCTCTGTTCTCTGTCTCTCTCCTCTCTGTTGTTGTCCTTCACTGGCCCCTCTGTTCTCTGTCTCTCTCCTCTCTGTTGTCCTTCACTGGCCCCCCTGTTCTCTGTCTCTCTCCTCTCTGTTGTCCTTCACTGGCCCCTCTGTTCTCTGTCTCTCTCCTCTCTGTTGTCCTTCACTGGCCCCTCTGTTCTCTGTCTCTCTCCTCTCTGTTGTCCTTCACTGGCCCCTCTGTTCTCTGTCTCTCTCCTCTCCGTTGTCCTTCACCGGACCCTCTGTTCTCTGTCTCTCTCCTCTCTGTTGTCCTTCACTGGCCCCTCTGTTCTCTGTCTCTCTCCTCCCCGTTGTCCTTCACCGGACCCTCTGTTCTCTGTCTCTCTCCTCTCTGTTGTCCTTCACTGTCCCCTCTGTTCTCTGTCTCTCTCCTCTCCGTTGTCCTTCACCGGACCCTCTGTTCTCTGTCTCTCTCCTCTCTGTTGTCCTTCACTGCCCCCCCTGTTCTCTGTCTCTCTCCTCTCTGTTGTCCTTCACTGTCCCCTCTGTTCTCTGTCTCTCTCCTCTCCGTTGTCCTTCACCGGACCCTCTGTTCTCTGTCTCTCTCCTCTCTGTTGTCCTTCACTGGCCCCCTGTTCTCTGTCTCTCTCCTCTCTGTTGTCCTTCACTGGCCCCTCTGTTCTCTGTCTCTCTCCTCTCCGTTGTCCTTCACTCTCTCCCTCTGTTCTCTGTCTCTCTCCTCTCCTTGTCCTTCACTGGTCCCCTCTGTTCTCTGTCTCTCTCCTCTCTGTTGTCCTTCACTGGCCCCTCTGTTCTCTGTCTCTCTCCTCTCTGTTGTCCTTCACTGGCCCCTCTGTTCTCTGTCTCTCTCCTCTCTGTTGTCCTTCACTGGCCCCCTGTTCTCTGTCTCTCTCCTCTCTGTTGTCCTTCACTGGCCCCCCTGTTCTCTGTCTCTCTCCTCTCTGTTGTCCTTCACTGGCCCCTCTGTTCTCTGTCTCTCTCCTCTCCGTTTTCCTTCACCGGACCCTCTGTTCTCTGTCTCTCTCCTCTCTGTTGTCCTTCACTGGCCCCCCTGTTCTCTGTCTCTCTCCTCTCTGTTGTCCTTCACTGTCCCCTCTGTTCTCTGTCTCTCTCCTCTCCGTTGTCCTTCACCGGACCCTCTGTTCTCTGTCTCTCTCCTCTCTGTTGTCCTTCACTGGCCCCCTGTTCTCTGTCTCTCTCCTCTCTGTTGTCCTTCACTGGCCCCCTGTTCTCTGTCTCTCTCCTCTCTGTTCTCTGTTGTCCTTCTCTCTCCCCTGTTGCCCTGTTCTCTGTCTCTCTCCTCTCTCTGTTGTCCTTCACTGGACCCTCTGTTCTCTGTCTCTCTCCTCTCTGTTGTTGTCCTTCACTGGCCCCTCTGTTCTCTGTCTCTCTCCTCTCTGTTGTTGTCCTTCACTGGCCCCTCTGTTCTCTGTCTCTCTCCTCTCTGTTGTCCTTCACTGGCCCCCTGTTCTCTGTCTCTCTCCTCTCTGTTGTCCTTCACTGGCCCCTCTGTTCTCTGTCTCTCTCCTCTCTGTTGTTGTCCTTCACTGGTCCCCTCTGTTCTTTGTCTCTGTCCTCCTCTCTGTTGTCCTTCACTGGCCCCTCTGTTCTCTGTCTCTCTCTCTCTCTCTCTGTTGTCCCTTCACTGGCCCATCTGTTCTCTGTCTCTCTCCTCTCTGTTGTCCTTCTCTGTTGCCTGGCCCCTCTGTTCTTTGTCTCTCTCCTCTCTGTTGTCCTTCACTGTCTTTGTCTCCCTCTCTGTTGCTGTTCTCTGTCTCTCTCCTCTGTTGTCTTTCACTGGCCCCTCTGTTCTCTGTCTCTCTCCTCTCTGTTGTCCTTCACTGGCCCCTCTGTTCTCTGTCTCTCTCCTCTCTGTTGTCCTTCACTGGCCCCTCTGTTCTCTGTCTCTCTGTTCCTCTCTGTTGTTTTGTCCTTCACTGGCCCCTCTGTTCTTTGTCTCTCTCTCTCTCTGTTGTCCTTCACTGGCCCCTCTGTTCTCTGTCTCTCTCCTCTCTGTTGTCCTTCACTGGACCCTCTGTTCTCTGTCTCTCTCCTCTCTGTTGTTGTCCTTCACTGGACCCTCTGTTCTTTGTCTCTCTCCTCTCTGTTGTTGTCCTTCACTGGCCCCTCTGTTCTCTGTCTCTCTCCTCTCTGTTGTCCTTCACTGGCCCCCTGTTCTTGTCTCTCTCCTCTCTGTTGTCCTTCACTGGCCCCTCTGTCTCTGTCTCTCTCCTCTCTGTTGTTGTCCTTCACTGGCCCCTCTGTTCTCTGTCTCTCTCCTCTCTGTTGTCCTTCACTGGCCCCTCTGTCTTTGTCTCTCTCCTCTCTGTTGTTGTCCTTCACTTTGCCCCTCTGTTCTCTGTCTCTCTCCTCTCTGTTGTCCTTCACTGGCCCCTCTGTTCTCTGTCTCTCTCCTCTCTGTTGTCTCTTCACTGGACCCCCTGTTCTCTGTCTCTCTCCTCTCTGTTGTCCTTCACTGGCCCCTCAGTTCTCTGTCTCTCTCCTCTCTGTTGTCCTTCACTGGCCCCTCTGTTCTTTGTCTCTCTCCTCTCTGTTGTCCCTTCACTGGCCCCTCTGTTCTTTGTCTCTCTCCTCTCTGTTGTCCTTCACTGGCCCCCTAGTTCTTTGTCTCTCTCCTCTCTGTTGTCCTTCACTGGTTCCTCTGTTCTCTGTCTTTCTCCTCTCCCTCTCTCCCTCTCTGTTGCCCCTTGTCTTTGTCTCTCTCCTCTCTGTTGCCCTGCGCTGGCCCCTCTGTTCTCTGTCTCTCTCCTCTCTGTTGTTGTCCTTCACTGGCCCCTCTGTTCTCTGTCTCTCTCCTCTCTGTTGTCCCTTGCTGGCCCCCTGTTCTCTGTCTCTCTCCTCTCTGTTGTCCTTCACTGGCCCCTCTGTTCTCTGTCTCTCTCCTCTCTGTTGTCCTTCGCTGGCCCTCTGTTCTCTGTCTCTCCCTCCTCCCCCTCTTTGTTGTCCTTCACTGGCCCCTCTGTTCTCTGTCTCTCTCTCTCTCTGTTGTCCTTCACTGGCCCCTCTGTTCTCTGTCTCTCTCCTCTCTGTTGTCCTTCACTGGCCCCTCTGTTCTCTGTCTCTCTCCTCTCTGTTGCCCTTGTCCTTCACTGGCCCCTCTGTTCTCTGTCTCTCTCTCTCTGTTGTCCTTCACTGGCCCCTCTGTCTCTGTCTCTCTCCTCTCTGTTGCCCTCCTTCTTTGTCTCTGGCCCCTCTGTTCTCTGTCTCTCTCCTCTCTGTTGTCCTTCACTGGCCCCTCTGTTCTCTGTCTCTCTCCTCTCTAGTCTTGTCTCTTCACTGGCCCCTCTAGTTCTTTGTCTCTCTCCTCTCTGTTGCCTTCACTGGCCCCTCTGTCTTTGTCTCTCTCCTCTCTGTTGCCCTTCACTGGACCCTCTAGTTCTTGTCTCTCTCCTCTCTGTTGTCCTTCACTGGCCCCTCTGTCCCATCTGTCTCTGTCTCTCTCCTCTCTGTTGTCCTTCACCTGGCCCCTCTGTTCTCTGTCTCTCTCCTCTCTGTTGCCCTGCGCTGGCCCCTCTGTCTTTGTCTCTCTCCTCTCTCTGTTGTCCTTCACTGGCCCCTCTGTTCTTTGTCTCTCTCCTCTCTGTTGTCCTTCACTGGCCCCCTGTTCTCTTTGTCTCTCTCCTCTCTGTTGTCCTTCACTGTCCCCTCTGTCTCTCTGTCTCTCTCCTCTCTCTGTTGTCCTGTGCTGGACCCTCTGTCTCTGTCTCTCTCCTCTCTGTTGTCCTTCACTGGCCCCCCTGTTCTCTGTCTCTCTCTCTCTCTGTTGTGCCCTCACTGGCCCCTCTGTTCTTTGTCTCTCTCCTCTCTGTTGTCCTTCACTGGTCCCTCTGTTCTTTGTCTCTCTCCTCTCTGTTGCCCTTCACTGGCCCCTCTGTTCTTTGTCTCTCTCCTCTCTGTTGCCCTGTCACTGGCCCCTCTAGTTCTCTGTCTCTCTCCTCTCTGTTGCCCTTCACTGGCCCATCTAGTCTCTGTCTCTCTCCTCTCTGTTGCCCTGCACTGGCCCCCCTGTCTTTGTCTCTCTCCTCTCTGTTGCCCTTCACTGGCCCCTCTGTTCTCTGTCTCTCTCCTCTCCTGTTGCCTTCACTGGCCCTCTAGTCTCTCTGTCTCTCTCCTCTCTGTTGTCCTTCTCCTCTCTGGCCCCTCTAGTCTCTGTCTCTCTCCTCTCTGTTGTCCTTCACTGGCCCCTCTAGTCTTTGTCTCTCTCCTCTCTGTTGCCCTTCACTGGACCCTCTAGTTCTTGTCTCTCTCCTCTCTGTTGTCCTTCACTGGCCCATCTGTCTTTGTCTCTCTCCTCTCTGTTGCCCTCTGGCCCCTCTAGTTTTGTCTCTTCCTCTCTGTTGCCCCCCTGTTCTCTGTCTCTCTCCTCTCTGTTGCCCTTCACCCATCTAGTCTTTGTCTCTCTCCTCTCTGTTGCCCTCTGGCCCATCTCTTTGTCTCTTCCTCTCTGTTGCCCTGTGCTGGCCCATCTCTCTGTCTCTCTCCTCTCTCTGTTGTCCTTCACTGGCCCCTCTGTTCTCTGTCTCTCTCCTCTCTGTTGTCCTTCACTGGCCCCTCTAGTTCTCTGTCTCTCTCCTCTCTTTGTTGTCCTGTCACTGGCCCCTCTGTCTTTGTCTCTCTCCTCTCTGTTGCCCTTCACTGGCCCCCTGTTCTTTGTCTCTCTCCTCTCTGTTGTCCTTCACTGTCTCTCCCTCTGTTCTCTGTCTCTCTCTCTCTCTGTTGTCCTTCGCTGGCCCCTCTTTGTCTCTCTGTCTCTCTCCTCTCTCTCCTCTCTGTTGCCCTGTCTGGCCCATCTGGCCCCTCTGTTCTCTGTCTCTCTCCTCTCTGTTGTCCTTCACTGGCCCCTCTAGTCTTTGTCTCTCTCCTCTCTGTTGTCCTTCACTGGCCCCTCTGTCTTTGTCTCTCTCCTCTCTGTTGCCTTCACTGGCCCATCTAGTCTTTGTCTCTCTCCTCTCTGTTGCCCTTCACTGGCCCCTCTAGTCTTTGTCTGTCTCTCTCTGCTCTGCCCTCTCTGTTGGCCCCTTCTTTGTCTCTCTCTGTCTTGGCTCTGTTGCTGGCCCTAGTCTCTTTGTCTCTCTCTCTCTCTGTCTGCCTCCCATCTAGTCTTTGTCTCTCTCTCTCTCTGTTGCCCTTCACTGGCCCCTCTAGTCTTTGTCTCTCTCCTCTCTGTTGCCCTGTGCTGGCCCATCTAGTCTTTGTCTCTCTCCTCTCTGTTGCCTTCGCTGGCCCCTTTGTCTCTCTGTCTCTCCCTCTCTCTGTTGTCCTTCACTGGCCCCTCTAGTCTTTGTCTCTCTCCTCTCTGTTGCCTCCTTCTACTGGCCCTCTATAGTCTTTGTCTCTCTCCTCTCTGTTGCCCTGTCACTGGCCCCTCTAGTCTTTGTCTCTCTCCTCTCTGTTGTCTCTCTCCTTCACCCTGCGGCCCCCTTTGTCTCTGTGCCCTCTCTCTAGTCTTTGTCTCTCTCCTCTCTGTTGCCCTTCACTGGTCTCCCTCTGTTCTCTGTCTTTGTCTCTCTCTCTCTGTTGTCCTTCACTGGCCCCTCTGTCTTTGTCTCTCTCCTCTCTGTTGCCCTGTCACTGGCCCCTCTAGTCTTTGTCTCTCTCCTCTCTGTTGCCCTGTCACTGGCCCCCCTGTTCTCTGTCTCTCTCCTCTCTGTTGTCCTTCACTGGCCCATCTAGTCTTTGTCTCTCTCCTCTCTGTTGCCCTGCGCTGGCCCTCTAGTCTTTGTCTCTCTCTCTCTCTCTGTTGTGGCCCATCTACTTTGTCTCTCTCTCTCTGTTCCCTCTGTCTCTCTTTGTCTCTCTCCTCTCTGTTGCCTTCACTGGCCCTCTGTTCTTTGTCTCTCTCCTCTCTGTTGTCTTTGTCTCTTCTCTGCTCTCCCCTGGCTCTAGTCTTTGTCTCTCTGTCTCTGTTGCCTCTCTGTTTGTCTCTCTCCTCTCTGTTGCCCCTGGCCCATCTGTCTTTGTCTCTCTCCTCTCTGTTGCCCTGTGCTGGCCCCTCTAGTTCTTTGTCTCTCTCCTCTCTGTTGTCCTTCACTGGCCCATCTAGTCTTTGTCTCTCTCCTCTCTGTTGTCCTTCACTGGCCCCTCTGTTCTTCTGTCTCTCTCCTCTCTGTTGCCCCTTCACTAGTCTTTGTCTCTCTCTCTGTTCTCTGTCTGGCTCTCTTTGTCTCTCTCTCTCTGTTGCCCTCTGTTGTGTCCTTCACTGGCCCCTCTGTCTCTGTCTCTCTCCTCTCCGTTGTCCTTCACTGGCCCCTCTGTCTTTGTCTCTCTCCTCTCTGTTGCCCTGTCACTGGCCCCTCTAGTCTTTGTCTCTGTCTCTCTGTTGCCTCTGCTGTCTAGTTTGTCTCTTCACTCTGGCCCCTCTGTTCTCTGTCTTTGTCTCTCTCTCTCTGTTGCCCTTCACTGGCCCATCTGTCTTTGTCTCTGTCTCTCTCCTCTCTGTTGTCTTTGTCCTTCACTGGCCCCTCTTTGTCTCTCTGTCTCTCTCCTGCTCTGTTTTGTCCTTCACTGGCCCCTCTGTTCCATCTAGTCTTTGTCTCTCTCTCTCTGTTGCCCTTGTGGCCCATCACTTTGTCTCTCTCCTCTCTGTTCTCTCTAGTCTTTGTCTCTCTCTCTGTTGCCTTCACTGGCCCCTCAGTCTTTGTCTCTCTCCTCTCTGTTGCCCTGTCACTGGCCCCTCTTTGTCTCTGTCTCTCTCCCTCTCTGTTGTCCTTCACTGTTGCCCCTCTGTTCTAGTCTTTGTCTCTCTCCTCTCTGTTGTCCTTCACTGGCCCATCCTTTGTTCTCTGTCTCTCTCCTCTCTGTTGTCCTGTGCTGGCCCATCTAGTCTTTGTCTCTCTCCTCTCTGTCACTGGTTCCTCTGTCTCTGTCTTTCTCCTCTCCGTTGTCCTTCACTGGCCCCTCTGTTCTTTGTCTCTCTCCTCTCTCTCTGTTGTTTGTCCTTCACTGGCCCCTCTGTTCTCTGTCTTGTCTCTCCTCTCTGTTGCCTGTGCTGGCCCATCTAGTCTTTGTCTCTCTCCTCTCTGTTGCCCTGTGCTGGCCCCTCTGTCTCTGTCTCTCTCCTCTCTGTTGCCCTTCTGGCCCTCTAGTCTCTTGTCTCTCTCCTCTCTGTTGCCCTTGTGCTGGCCCCTCTGTTCTCTGTCTCTCTCCTCTCTGTTGCCCTGTGCTGGCCCATCTGTCTCTGTCTCTCTCCTCTCTCTCTGCCCTTGTCTTTGTCCCTTCACTGGCCCCTCTGTTGCTTGTCTCTCTTTGTCTCTCTCCTCTCTGTTGCCCTGCGCTGGCCCATCTAGTCTTTGTCTCTCTCCTCTCTGTTGCCCTGTGCTGGCCCCTATAGTCTTTGTCTCTCTCCTCTCTGTTGCCCTGTGCTGGCCCCTATAGTCTTTGTCTCTCTCCTCTCTGTTGCCCTGCGCTGGCCCATCTAGTCTTTGTCTCTCTCCTCTCTGTTGCCCTGCGCTGGCCCATCTAGTCTGGCCCATCTAGTCTTTGTCTCTCTCCTCTCTGTTGCCCTGTGCTGGCCCATCTAGTCTTTGTCTCTCTCCTCTCTGCTCTCCTGCGCTGGCCCATCTAGTCTTTGTCTCTCTCCTCTCTGTTGCCCTGTGCTGGCCCATCTAGTCTTTGTCTCTCTCCTCTCTGTTGCCCTGCGCTGGCCCCTCTAGTCTTTGTCTCTCTCCTCTCTGTTGCCCTGCGCTGGCCCCTCTAGTCTTTGTCTCTCTCCTCTCTGTTGCCCTGCGCTGGCCCATCTAGTCTTTGTCTCTCTCCTCTCTGTTGCCCTGCGCTGGCCCATCTAGTCTTTGTCTCTCTCCTCTCTGTTGCCCTGCGCTGGCCCATCTAGTCTTTGTCTCTCTCCTCTCTGTTGCCCTGCGCTGGCCCATCTAGTCTTTGTCTCTCTCCTCTCTGTTGCCCTGCGCTGGCCCCTATAGACTTTGTCTCTCTCCTCTCTGTTGCCCTGCGCTGGCCCATCTAGTCTTTGTCTCTCTCCTCTCTGTTGCCCTGTGCTGGCCCATCTAGTCTTTGTCTCTGTCCTCTCTGCTCTCCTGCGCTGGCCCCTATAGTCTTTGTCTCTCTCCTCTCTGTTGCCCTGTGCTGGCCCCTATAGTCTTTGTCTCTCTCCTCTCTGTTGCCCTGCGCTGGCCCATCTAGTCTTTGTCTCTCTCCTCTCTGTTGCCCTGTGCTGGCCCATCTAGACTTTGTCTCTCTCCTCTCTGTTGCCCTCCCATCTAGTCTTTGTCTGGCCCCTGTGCTCTAGTCTTTGTCTCTCTCCTCTCTGTTGCCCTGTGCTGGCCCATCTAGTCTTTGTCTCTCTCCTCTCTGTTGCCCTGTGCTGGCCCATCTAGTCTTTGTCTCTCTCCTCTCTGTTGCCCTGTGCTGGCCCATCTAGTCTTTGTCTCTCTCCTCTCTGTTGCCCTGTGCTGGCCCATCTAGTCTTTGTCTCTCTCTCCTCTCTGTTGCCCTGCGCTGGCCCATCTAGTCTTTGTCTCTCTCCTCTCTGTTGCCCTGTGCTGGCCCATCTAGTCTTTGTCTCTCTCCTCTCCGTTGCCCTGTGCTGGCCCATCTAGTCTTTGTCTCTCTCCTCTCTGTTGCCCTGCGCTGGCCCATCTAGTCTTTGTCTCTCTCCTCTCTGTTGCCCTGTGCTGGCCCATCTAGTCTTTGTCTCTCTCCTCTCTGTTGCCCTGCGCTGGCCCATCTAGTCTTTGTCTCTCTCCTCTCTGTTGCCCTGTCTGTTGCCCTGTGCTGGCCCCTATAGTCTTTGTCTCTCTCCTCTCTGTCTTTGTCTCTCTTTGTCTCTCTCTCTGTTGCCCTGTGCTGGCCCATCTAGTCTTTGTCTCTCTCCTCTCTGTTGCCCCTCTAGTCTTTGTCTCTCTCCTCTCTGTTGCCCTGTGCTGGCCCCTCTAGTCTTTGTCTCTCTCCTCTCTGTTGCCCTGTGCTGGCCCATCTAGTCTTTGTCTCTCTCCTCTCTGTTGCCCTGCGCTGGCCCATCTAGTCTTTGTCTCTCTCCTCTCTGTTGCCCTGCGCTGGCCCATCTAGTCTTTGTCTCTCTCCTCTCTGTTGCCCTGCGCTGGCCCCTATAGTCTTTGTCTCTCTCCTCTCTGTTGCCCTGCGCTGGCCCATCTAGTCTTTGTCTCTCTCCTCTCTGTTGCCCTGTGGCCCTGGCCCCTATAGTCTTTGTCTCTCTCCTCTCTGTTGCCCTGTGCTGGCCCCTATAGTCTTTGTCTCTCTCCTCTCTGTTGCCCTGCGCTGGCCCATCTAGTCTTTGTCTCTGTCCTCTCTGCTCTCCTGCGCTGGCCCATCTAGTCTCTGTCTCTCTCCTCTCTGTTGCCCTGTGCTGGCCCATCTAGTCTTTGTCTCTCTCCTCTCTGTTGCCCTGTGCTTTGTCTCTCTCCTCTCTCTGCCCTGGCCCCTCTTTTGTCTCTCTCCTCTCTGTTGCCCTGTGCTGGCCCCTATAGTCTTTGTCTCTCTCCTCTCTGTTGCCCTGTGCTGGCCCATCTAGTCTTTGTCTCTCTCCTCTCTGCTCTCCTGCGCTGGCCCATCTAGTCTTTGTCTCTCTCCTCTCTGTTGCCCTGTGCTGGCCCATCTAGTCTTTGTCTCTCTCCTCTCTGTTGCCCTGCGCTGGCCCCTATAGTCTTTGTCTCTCTCCTCTCTGTTGCCCTGCGCTGGCCCCTATAGTCTTTGTCTCTCTCCTCTCTGTTGCCCTGCGCTGGCCCATCTAGTCTTTGTCTCTCTCCTCTCTGTTGCCCTGTGCTGGCCCATCTAGTCTTTGTCTCTCTCCTCTCTGTTGCCCTGCGCTGGCCCATCTAGTCTTTGTCTCTCTCCTCTCTGTTGCCCTGTGCTGGCCCATCTAGTCTTTGTCTCTCTCCTCTCTGTTGCCCTGCGCTCTCTCCCTCTCTGGCCCATCTAGTCTTTGTCTCTCTCCTCTCTGTTGCCCTGTGCTGGCCCATCTAGTCTTTGTCTCTCTGTCCTCTCTGCTCTCCTCTCTGTTGCCCTGGCCCATCTAGTCTTTGTCCTCTCCTCTCTGTTCCCTGTCTTTGTCTCTCTCCTCTCTGTTGCCCTGTGCTGGCCCCTATAGTCTTTGTCTCTCTCCTCTCTGTTGCCCTGCGCTGGCCCATCTAGTCTTTGTCTCTCTCCTCTCTGTTGCCCTGTGCTGGCCCATCTAGTCTTTGTCTCTCTCCTCTCTCTGCCTTGGCCCTAGTCTTTGTCTGTTGCCCTGCCCCCATCTAGTCTTTGTCTCTCTCCTCTCTGTTGCCCTGTGCTGGCCCATCTAGTCTTTGTCTCTCTCCTCTCTGTTGCCCTGTGCTGGCCCATCTAGTCTTTGTCTCTCTCCTCTCTGTTGCCCTGCGCTGGCCCATCTAGTCTTTGTCTCTCTCCTCTCTGTTGCCCTGTGCTGGCCCATCTAGTCTTTGTCTCTCTCCTCTCTGTTGCCCTGCGCTGGCCCATCTAGTCTTTGTCTCTCTCCTCTCTGTTGCCCTGTGCTGGCCCATCTAGTCTTTGTCTCTCTCCTCTCTGTTGCCCTGCGCTGGCCCTATATCTCTTCTCTCTCTGTTGTTTTGCTCTGTTGCCCTGCTCCCCATCTAGTCTTTGTCTCTCTCCTCTCTGTTGCCCTGCTGGCCCATCTAGTCTTTGTCTCTCTCCTCTCTGTTGCCCTGTGCTGGCCCATCTCTCTCCTCTCTGTTGCCCTGCGCTGGCCCCTATCTAGTCTTTGTCTCTCTCCTCTCTGTTGCCCTGTGCTGGCCCCTCTAGTCATTGTCTCTCTTGTCTCTCTCCTCTCTGTTGCCCTGTTGCTGCTGGCCCATCTAGTCTTTGTCTCTCTCCTCTCTGTTGCCCTGTGCTGGCCCATCTAGTCTTTGTCTCTCTCCTCTCTGTTGCCCTGTGCTGGCCCATCTAGTCTTTGTCTCTCTCCTCTCTGTTGCCCTGTGCTGGCCCATCTAGTCTTTGTCTCTCTCCTCTCTGTTGCCCTGTGCTGGCCCATCTAGTCTTTGTCTCTCTCCTCTCTGTTGCCCTGTGTCTTTGTCTCTCTCCTCTCTGTTGCCCTGTGCTTCTAGTCTTTGTCTCTCTCTCTCTCTGTTGCCCTGCTGGCTCTAGTCTTTGTCCCTCCTCTAGTCTTTGTCTTTGTCTCTCCTCTCTGTTGCCCTGTGCCCATGGCCCATCTAGTCTTTGTCTCTCTCCTCTCTGTTGCCCTGTGCTGGCCCATCTAGTCTCTGTCTCTCTCCTCTCTGTTGCCCTGCGCTGGCCCCTCTAGTCTTTGTCTCTCTCCTCTCTGTTGCCCTGCGCTGGCCCATCTAGTCTTTGTCTCTTTGTCTCCTCTGTTGCCCTGTGCTGGCCCATCTAGTCTTTGTCTCTCTCTCTCTCTGTTGCCCTGCCCATCTAGTCTTTGTCTCTCTCCTCTGTTGCCCTGCCCTCTATCTAGTCTTTGTCTCTCTCCTCTCTGTTGCCCTGTGCTGGCCCATCTAGTCTTTGTCTCTCTCCTCTCTGTTGCCCTGTGCTGGCCCCTCTAGTCTTTGTCTCTCTCCTCTCTGTTGCCCTGTCTTTGCTGGCCCCTCTAGTCTTTGTCTCTCTCTCTCTGTTGCCCTGGCTGGCCCATCTAGTCTTTGTCTCTCTCCTCTCTGTTGCCTGTGCTGGCCCATCTAGTCTTTGTCTCTCTCCTCTCTGTTGCCCTGTGCCTTTGTCTGTTGCCCTGGCCCATCTAGTCTTTGTCTCTCTCCTCTCTGTTGCCCTGTGCTGGCCCATCTAGTCTTTGTCTCTCTCCTCTCTGTTGCCCTGTGCTGGTCTTTGTCTCTCTCCTCTCTGTTGCCCTGTGCTGGCCCATCTAGTCTTTGTCTCTCTCCTCTCTGTTGCCCTCTGTTGCTGGCCCCTCTAGTCTTTGTCTCTCTCCTCTCTGTTGCCCTGTGCTGGCCCCTCTAGTCTTTGTCTCTCTCCTCTCTGTTGCCCTGCGCTGGCCCATCTAGTCTTTGTCTCCTCCTCTCTGTTGCCCTCTTTGCCCATCTAGTCTTTGTCTCTCTCTCTCTTTGCCCTGTCTCTGTTGCCCCCTGGCCCATCTAGTCTTTGTCTCTCTCCTCTCTGTTGTCTCCTCCTCTCTGTTGCCCTGGCTGGCCCATCTAGTCTTTGTCTCTCTCCTCTCTGTTGCCCTGTGCTGGCCCATCTAGTCTTTGTCTCTCTCTCTCTCTGTTGCCCTGTGCTGGCCCCTCTAGTCTTTGTCTCTCTCCTCTCTGTTGCCCTGTGCTGGCCCATCTAGTCTTTGTCTCTCTCCTCTCTGTTGCCCTGTGCTGGCCCATCTAGTCTTTGTCTCTCTCTCTCTGTTCCTGTGCTGGCCCATCTAGTCTTTGTCTCTCTCCTCTCTGTTGCCCTGTGCTGGCCCATCTAGTCTTTGTCTCTCTCCTCTCTGTTGCCCTGCTGGCCCATCTAGTCTTTGTCTAGTCTTTGTCTCTCTCCTCTCTGTTGCCCTGTGCTGGCCCATCTAGTCTCCCATCTAGTCTTTGTCTCTCTCCCTCTCTGTTGCCCTGTTGCCCTGCGCTGGCCCCTCTAGTCTTTGTCTCTCTCCTCTCTGTTGCCCTGCGCTGGCCCATCTAGTCTTTGTCTCTCTCCTCTCTCTGCCCTTGCCCTCTAGTCTTTGTCTCTCTCCTCTCTGTTGCCCTGCTAGTCTTTGTCTCTCTCCTCTCTGTTGCCCTGCGCTGGCCCATCTAGTCTTTGTCTCTCTCCTCTCTGTTGCCCTGCGCTGGCCCATCTAGTCTTTGTCTCTCTCCTCTCTGTTGCCCTGTGCTGGCCCCTATAGTCTTTGTCTCTCTCCTCTCTGTTGCCCTGCGCTGGCCCATCTAGTCTTTGTCTCTCTCCTCTCTGTTGCCCTGTGCTGGCCCTCCTCTAGTCTTTGTCTCTTTGTCCTCTCTGCTCTCCCTGTGCTGGCCCCTCTAGTCTTTGTCTCTCTCCTCTCTGTCTGTTGCCCTGGCCCATCTGTCTTTGTCTCTCTCCTCTCTGTTGCCCTGTGCTGGCCCCTAGTCTTTGTCTCTCTCTGTTGCCCTCTCCCCTCTAGTCTTTGTCTCTCTCCTCTGTTGCCCTGCGCTGGCCCATCTAGTCTTTGTCTCTCTCCTCTCTGTTGCCCTGTGCTGGCCCATCTAGTCTTTGTCTCTCTCCTCTCTGCTCTCCTGCGCTGGCCCATCTAGTCTTTGTCTCTCTCCTCTCTGTTGCCCTGTGCTGGCCCATCTAGTCTTTGTCTCTCTCCTCTCTGTTGCCCTGTTGCCCTGCCCCATCTAGTCTTTGTCTCTCTCCTCTCTGTTGCCCTGTGCTGTCTTTGTCTCTCCATTGCCCTGCGCTGGCCCAGTCTTTGTCTCTCTCCTCTCTGTTGCCCTGTGCTGGCCCATCTAGTCTTTGTCTCTCTCCTCTCTGTTGCCCTGTTGCCCTGCTGGCCCATCTTTGTCTCTCTCCTCTCTGTTGCCCTGTGCTGGCCCATCTAGTTGTCTCTCTCCTCTCTGTTGCCCTGTGCTGGCCCATCTAGTCTTTGTCTCTCTCCTCTCTGTTGCCCTGTGCTGGCCCATCTAGTCTTTGTCTCTCTCCTCTCTGTTGCCCTGCGCTGGCCCATCTAGTCTTTGTCTCTCTCCTCTCCCTGCGCTGTTCTCTCTCCTCTCTGCCCTGTGCTGGCCCATCTAGTCTTTGTCTCTCTCCTCTCTGTTGCCCTGCGCTGGCCCATCTAGTCTTTGTCTCTCTCCTCTCTGTTGCCCTGTGCTGGCCCATCTAGTCTTTGTCTCTCTCCTCTCTGTTGCCCTGTGCTGGCCCATCTAGTCTTTGTCTCTCTCCTCTCTGTTGTCTTTGTCTGTTGCCCTGTGCTGGCCATCTAGTCTTTGTCTCTCTCCTCTCTGTTGCCCTGCGCTGGCCCATCTAGTCTTTGTCTCTCTCCTCCCTGTGCTGTTTTGTCTCTCTGTTGCCCTGCTGGCCCATCTAGTCTTTGTCTCTCTCCTCTCTGTTGCCCTGTGCTGGCCCATCTAGTCTTTGTCTCTCTCCTCTCTGTTGCCCTGTGCTGGCCCATCTAGTCTTTGTCTCTCTCCTCTCTGTTGCCCTGTGCTGGCCCATCTAGTCTTTGTCTCTCTCCTCTCTGTTGCCCTGTGCTGGCCCATCTAGTCTTTGTCTCTCTCCTCTCTGTTGCCCTGTTGCTGGCCCCCATCTTTGTCTTCTGTTGCCCTGTGCTGGCCCATCTAGTCTCTCTGTTGCCCTGTGCTGGCCCATCTAGTCTTTGTCTCTCTCCTCTCTGTTGCCCTGCGCTGGCCCCTCTAGTCTTTGTCTCTCTCCTCTCTGTTGCCCTGAGCTGGCCCATCTAGTCTTTGTCTCTCTCCTCTCTGTTGCCCTGTGCTGGGACATCTAGTCTTTGTCTCTCTCCTCTCTGTTGCTTTGTCTCTCTCCTCTCTGTTGCCCTGGCCCATCTAGTCTTTGTCTCTCTCCTCTCTGTTGCCCTGTGCTGGCCCATCTAGTCTTTGTCTCTCTCCTCTCTGTTGCCCTGTGCTGCTGGCCCATCTAGTCTTTGTCTCTCTCTCTGTTGCCCTGTTGCCCATCTAGTCTTTGTCTCTCTCTCCTCTCTGTTGCCCATGGCTATCTAGTCTTTGTCTCTCTCTGTTCTCTGTTGCCCTGTTGCCCTGTGCTGGCCCATCTAGTCTTTGTCTCTCTCCTCTCTGTTGCCCTGTGCTGGCCCATCTAGTCTTTGTCTCTCTCTCTCTCTCTGTTGCCCTGCTCTCTGTTGCTGGCCCCATCTAGTCTTTGTCTCTCTCCTCTCTGTTGCCCTGTGCTGGCCCATCTTTGTCTCTCTCCTCTCTGTCTTTGTCTTTGTCTCTCTCTCTGTTGCCCTGTGCTGGCCCATCTAGTCTTTGTCTCTCTCCTCTCTGTTGCCCTGTGCTGGCCCCTCTAGTCTTTGTCTCTCTCCTCTCTGTTGCCCTGTGCTGGCCCATCTAGTCTTTGTCTCTCTCCTCTCTGTTGCCCTGCGCTGGCCCATCTAGTCTTTGTCTCTCTCCTCTCTGTTGCCCTGCGCTGGCCCATCTAGTCTTTGTCTCTCTCCTCTCTGTTGCCCTGCGCTGGCCCATCTAGTCTTTGTCTCTCTCCTCTCTGTTGCCCTGTCTCTCTCCTCTCTGTTGCCCTGTGGCCCATCTAGTCTTTGTCTCTCTGTTGCCCTCCTCTCTGTCTTTGTCTCCTGTTGCCCTGTGCTGGCCCATCTAGTCTTTGTCTCTCTCCTCTCTGTTGCCCTGTGCTGGCCCATCTAGTCTTTGTCTCTCTCCTCTCTGTTGCCCTGTGCTGGCCCCTATCTCTTCCTCTCTGTCTTTGTCTCTGGCCCATCTTTGTCTCTCTGTTGCCCTGTGCTGGCCCGTCTAGTCTTTGTCTCTCTCCTCTCTGTTGCCCTGTGCTGGCCCATCTAGTCTTTGTCTCTCTCCTCTCTGTTGCCCTGCGCTGGCCCATCTAGTCTTTGTCTCTCTCCTCTCTGTTGCCCTGTGCTGGCCCATCTAGTCTTTGTCTCTCTCCTCTCTGTTGCCCTGTGCTGGCCCATCTAGTCTTTGTCTCTCTCCTCTCTGTTGCCCTGTGCTGGCCCATCTAGTCTTTGTCTCTCTCCTCTCTGTTGCCCTGTGCTGGCCCATCTAGTCTTTGTCTCTCTCCTCTCTGTTGCCCTCTAGTCTTTGGCCCATCTAGTCTTTGTCTCTCTCCTCTCTGTTGCCCTGTGCTGGCCCATCTAGTCTTTGTCTCTCTCCTCTCTGTTGCCCTGTGCTGGCCCATCTAGTCTTTGTCTCTCTCCTCTCTGTTGCCCTGTGCTGGCCATCTAGTCTTTGTCTCTCTCCTCTCTGTTGCCCTGCTGGCCCATCTAGTCTTTGTCTCTCTCCCTCTCTGTTGCCCTGCGCTGGCCCATCTAGTCTTTGTCTCTCTCCTCTCTGTTGCCCTGCGCTGGCCCATCTAGTCTTTGTCTCTCTCCTCTCTGTTGCCCTGCGCTGGCCCATCTAGTCTTTGTCTCTCTCCTCTCTGTTGCCCTGCGCTGGCCCCTCTAGTCTTTGTCTCTCTCCTCTCTGTTGCCCTGCGCTGGCCCATCTAGTCTTTGTCTCTCTCCTCTCTGTTGCCCTGTGCTGGCCCATCTAGTCTTTGTCTCTCTCCTCTCTGTTGCCCTGTGCTGGCCCATCTAGTCTTTGTCTCTCTCCTCTCTGTTGCCCTGTGCTGGCCCCTCTAGTCTTTCTCTCTCCTCTGTCTCTGTTGCTTTGTCTGTTGCCCTGGCCCCATCTAGTCTTTGTCTCTCTCCTCTCTGTTGCCCTGTGCTGGCCCATCTAGTCTTTGTCTCTCTCCTCTCTGTTGCCCTGTGCTGGCCCATCTAGTCTTTGTCTCTCTCCTCTCTGTTGCCCTGTGCTGGCCCCTCTAGTCTTTGTCTCTCTCCTCTCTGTTGCCCTGTGCTGGCCCATCTAGTCTCTTTCTCTCTCCTCTCTGTTGCCCTGTTGCCCTTTGTCTCTCTCCTCTCTGTTGCCCTGGCCCATCTAGTCTTTGTCTCTCTCCTCTCTGTTGCCCTGCGCTGGCCCATCTAGTCTTTGTCTCTCTCCTCTCTGTTGCCCTGTGCTGGCCCATCTAGTCTTTGTCTCTCTCCTCTCTGTTGCCCTTTGTCTCTCTCCTCTCTGTTGCCCTGGCCCATCTAGTCTTTGTCTCTCTCCTCTCTGTTGCCCTGTGCTGGCCCATCTAGTCTTTGTCTCTCTCCTCTCTGTTGCCCTGCGCTGGCCCATCTAGTCTTTGTCTCTCTCCTCTCTGTTGCCCTGTGCTGGCCCATCTAGTCTTTGTCTCTCTCCTCTCTGTTGCCCTGTGCTGGCCCATCTAGTCTTTGTCTCTCTCCTCTCTGTTGCCCTGTGCTGGCCCCTCTAGTCTTTGTCTCTCTCCTCTCTGTTGCCCTGTGCTGGCCCATCTAGTCTTTTGTCTCTTCCTCTCTGTCTCCCTCTCCCATCTTTGTCTCTCTCCTCTCTGTTGCCCTGTGCTGGCCCATCTTTCTTTCCTCTCTGTTGCCTCTCTCTCTTTGCCCTGCTTTGCTCTCTCTCTGTTGCCCTGTGCTGGCCCATCTAGTCTTTGTCTCTCTCCTCTCTGTTGCCCTGTCTTTGTCTCTGGCCCCTATAGTCTTTGTCTCTCTCCTCTCTGTTGCCCTGTTGCCCTGTGCTGGCCCATCTAGTCTTTGTCTCTCTCCTCTCTGTTGCCCTGTGCTGGCCCATCTAGTCTTTGTCTCTCTCCTCTCTGTTGCCCTGTGCTGGCCCCATCTAGTCTTTGTCTCTCTCCTCTCTGTTGCCCTGCTGGCCCATCTTTGTCTTTCCTCTCTCTGTCCCTCTGGCTGGCCTCTCTTTGTCTCTCTCCTCTCTGTTGCCCTGCGCTGGCCCATCTAGTCTTTGTCTCTCTCCTCTCTGTTGCCCTGTGCTGGCCCATCTAGTCTTTGTCTCTCTCCTCTCTGTTGCCCTGTGCTGGCCCATCTAGTCTTTGTCTCTCTCCTCTCTGTTGCCCTGTGCTGGCCCATCTAGTCTTTGTCTCTCTCCTCTCTGTTGCCCTGTGCTGGCCCCTCTAGTCTTTGTCTCTCTCCTCTCTGTTGCCCTGTGCTGGCCCCTATAGTCTTTGTCTCTCTCCTCTCTGTTGCCCTGCGCTGGCCCATCTAGTCTTTGTCTCTCTCCTCTCTGCTCCCCTGCGCTGGCCCATCTAGTCTCTGTCTCTCTCCTCTCTGTTGCCCTGTGCTGGCCCATCTAGTCTTTGTCTCTCTCCTCTCTGTTGCCCTGTGCTGGCCCCTATAGTCTTTGTCTCTCTCCTCTGTTGCCCTGTTGCCCTGTCTTTGTCTCTCTCCTCTCTGTTGCCCATCTAGTCTTTGTCTCTCTCTCTCTCTGCCCTGCGCTTGCTTTGTCTGTTGCTGGCCCCTCTAGTCTTTGTCTCTCTCCTCTCTGTTGCCCTGTGCTGGCCCATCTAGTCTTTGTCTCTCTCCTCTCTGTTGCCCTGTGCTGGCCCATCTAGTCTTTGTCTCTCTCCTCTCTGTTGCCCTGTGCTGGCCCATCTAGTCTTTGTCTCTCTCCTCTCTGTTGCCCTGTGCTGGCCCATCTAGTCTTTGTCTCTCTCCTCTCTGTTGCCCTGCTGCTGTCTTTGCCCATCTCTGTTGCCCTGCGCTGGCCCATCTAGTCTTTGTCTCTCTCCTCTCTGTTGCCCTGTGCTGGCCCATCTAGTCTTTGTCTCTCTCCTCTCTGTTGCCCTGTGCTGGCCCTGTGCTGGCTCTAGTCTTTGTCTCTCTCCTCTCTGTTGCCCTGTGCTGGCCCCTATAGTCTTTGTCTCTCTCCTCTCTGTTGCCCTGTGCTGGCCCCTATAGTCTTTGTCTCTCTCCTCTCTCTCTGTTAGTCTTTGTCTCTCTCTCCTCTCTGTTGCCCTGGCCCATCTAGTCTTTGTCTCTCTCCTCTCTGTTGCCCTGTGCTGGCCCATCTGGTCTTTGTCTCTCTCCTCTCTGTTGCCCTGTGCTGGCCCATCTAGTCTTTGTCTCTCTCCTCTCTGTTGCCCTAGTCTTTGTCTCTCTCCTCTCTGTTGCCCATCTAGTCTTTGTCTCTCTCCTCTCTGTTGCCCTGTGCTGGCCCATCTAGTCTTTGTCTCTCTCTCTCTCTGTTTTGTCTCTCTCCTCTCTGTTGCCCTGTGCTGGCCCATCTAGTCTTTGTCTCTCTCCTCTCTGTTGCCCTGCGCTGGCCCATCTAGTCTTTGTCTCTCTCCTCTCTGTTGCCCTGTGCTGGCCCATCTAGTCTTTGTCTCTCTCCTCTCTGTTGCCCTGCGCTGGCCCATCTAGTCTTTGTCTCTCTCCTCTCTGTTGCCCTGTGCTGGCCCATCTAGTCTTTGTTGTCTCTCTCCTCTCTGTTGCCCTGTCTCTCTCCTCTCTGTTGCCCTGCTGGCCCCTCTAGTCTTTGTCTCTCTCCTCTCTGTTTTGCCCTGCTCTGTTGCCCATCTCTAGTCTTTGTCTCTCTCCTCTCTGTTGCCCTGTGCTGGCCCATCTAGTCTTTGTCTCTCTCCTCTCTGTTGCCCTGTGCTGGCCCATCTAGTCTTTGTCTCTCTCCTCTCTGTTGCCCTGTGCTGGCCCCTCTAGTCTTTGTCTCTCTCCTCTCTGTTGCCCTGTGCTGGCCCATCTAGTCTTTGTCTCTCTCCTCTCTGTTGCCCTGTCTCTGGCCCCCCATCTAGTCTTTGTCTCTCTCCTCTCTGTTGCCCTGCGCTGGCCCATCTAGTCTTTGTCTCTCTCCTCTCTGTTGCCCTGTGCTCTAGTCTTTGTCTCATCTAGTCTTTGTCTCTCTCCTCTCTGTTGCCCTGTGCTGGCCCATCTAGTCTTTGTCTCTCTCCTCTCTGTTGCCCTGCGCTGCTGGCCCATCTAGTCTTTGTCTCTCTCCTCTCTGTTGCCCTGTGCTGGCCCCATCTTTGTCTCTCTTTGTTGCCCTGTCTGGCCCATCTAGTCTTTGTCTCTCTCCTCCTCTCTGTTGCTGTGCTGGCCCCTCTAGTCTTTGTTGCCCTGTGCTGGCCCCTCTAGTCTTTGTCTCTCTCCTCTCTGTTGCCCTGTGCTGGCCCATCTAGTCTTTGTCTCTCTCCTCTCTGTTGCCCTGTGCTGGCCCATCTAGTCTTTGTCTCTCTCCTCTGTTGCCCTGTGCTGGCCCATCTAGTCTTTGTCTCTCTCCTCTCTCCCTGTGCTCTCTAGTTGCTTTGTCCTGCCTCTGTTGCCCTGTGCTGGCCCATCTAGTCTTTGTCTCTCTCCTCTCTGTTGCCCTGTGCTGGCCCATCTAGTCTTTGTCTCTCTCCTCTCTGTTGCCCTGTGCTGGCCCATCTAGTCTTTGTCTCTCTCCTCTCTGTTGCCCTGTGCTGGCCCATCTAGTCTTTGTCTCTCTCCTCTCTGTTGCCCTGCGCTGGCCCATCTAGTCTTTGTCTCTCTCCTCTCTGTTGCCCTGTGCTGGCCCATCTAGTCTTTGTCTCTCTCCTCTCTGTTGCCCTGTGCTGGCTCTATAGTCTTTGTCTCTCTCTCTCTGTTGCCCTGTGCTGGCCCATCTAGTCTTTGTCTCTCCTCTCTGTTGCCCTGCGCTGGCTGGTCTCTCTCCTCTCTGTTCTTTGTCTTTGTCTCTCTCTCTCTGTTGCCCTGTGCTGGCCCATCTAGTCTTTGTCTCTCTCTCTGTTGCCCTCTGGCCCATCTAGTCTTTGTCTCTCTCCTCTCTGTTGCCCTGTGCTGGCCCCTCTAGTCTTTGTCTCTCTCTCTGTTGCCCTGTGCTGGCCCCTCTAGTCTTTGTCTCTCTCCTCTCTGTTGCCCTGCCCTGTTTGTCTCTCTCCTCTCTGTTGCCCTGTGCTGGCCCATCTAGTCTTTGTCTCTCTCCTCTCTGTTGCCCTGCGCTGCTCCTTGGCCCATCTAGTCTTTGTCTCTCTCCTCTCTGTTGCCCTGTGCTGGCCCATCTAGTCTTTGTCTCTCTCCTCTCTGTTGCCCTGTGCTGGCCCATCTAGTCTTTGGCCCATCTAGTCTTTGTCTCTCTCCTCTCTGTTGCCCTGTGCTGGCCCATCTAGTCTTTGTCTCTCTCCTCTCTGTTGCCCTGTGCTGGCCCATCTAGTCTTTGTCTCTCTCCTCTCTGTTGCCCTGTGCTGGCCCATCTAGTCTTTGTCTCTCTCCTCTCTGTTGCCCTGTGCTGGCCCATCTAGTCTTTGTCTCTCTCCTCTCTGTTGCCCTGTGCTGGCCCCTCTAGTCTTTGTCTCTCTCCTCTCTGTTGCCCTGCGCTGGCCCATCTAGTCTTTGTCTCTCTCCTCTCTGTTGCCCTGCGCTGGCCCATCTAGTCTTTGTCTCTCTCCTCTCTGTTGCCCTGCGCTGGCCCATCTAGTCTTTGTCTCTCTCCTCTCTGTTGCCCTGTGCTGGCCCATCCTTTGTCTCTCTCCTCTCTGTTGCCCTGTGCTGGCCCAGTCTTTGTCTCTCTCCTCTCTGTTGCCCTGTGCTGGCCCCTCTAGTCTAGTCTTTGTCTCTCTCCTCTCTGTTGCCCTGTGCTGGCCCCTCTAGTCTTTGTCTCTCTCCTCTCTGTTGCCCTGCGTCTCTTCTTTGTCTCTCTCCTCTCTGTTGCCCTGTGCTGGCCCATCTAGTCTTTGTCTCTCTCCTCTCTGTTGCCCTGTGCTGGCCCATCTAGTCTTTGTCTCTCTCCTCTCTGTTGCCCTGGCCCCTCTAGTCTGTCTCTCTCCTCTCTGCCCATCTAGTCTTTGTCTCTCTCCTCTCTGTTGCCCTGCGCTGGCCCATCTAGTCTTTGTCTCTCTCCTCTCTGTTGCCCTGCGCTGGCCCATCTAGTCTTTGTCTCTCTCCTCTCTGTTGCCCTGCGCTGGCCCATCTAGTCTTTGTCTCTCTCCTCTCTGTTGCCCTGCGCTGGCCCATCTATCTTTGTCTTTGTCTCTCTCTTTGTCTCTCTGTTGCCCTGCGCTGGCCCATCTAGTCTTTGTCTCTCTCCTCTGTTGCCCTGCTCTGTTGCCCTGCTGGCCCCTCTAGTCTTTGTCTCTCTCCTCTCTGTTGCCCTGTGCTGGCCCATCTAGTCTTTGTCTCTCTCCTCTCTGTTGCCCTGCTCCTGTCTTTGTCTGGCCCCTCTAGTCTCTGTCTCTCTCTGTTGCCCTCTGGCCCCTCTAGTCTTTGTCTCCTGTGCTGGCCCCTCTAGTCTCTGTCTCTCTCCTCTCTGCTCTCCTGTGCTGGCCCCTCCTGGGGTCTACATCACTCATCCAGACCCCACAACAAGGTTATTGAAGGGCAAGCAGCTCTATCCATCCATTCCAAGAGTTCTCCTCGAGGGAGCCATTATCGTATCAGATCGCCATGCCAGTAATCAGAATGACTACGTAATGGTTATACTTCCAGATACTGGCTCTCATTTTCAGCTCTCAGAGCTTGCAGGAATTCAGTGGTGAACACTGGCCCTTTGTTTGCCAGGTCCCTCTCCTGCTGCCAGACAGTGTGCGTGTCTCCCAAATACAGGGCTCTCTCAGGGCCACAGGGCCGCCCCAAAAACAGGTACCCAAGCTTCTTCCTATCTGGACATGTGGTCTCATACTCTGGCAGTAATGATGTGGTCTAGCCAGGGATCCAGAGCGAAAACATGTGTTTGATTCCACTCCAGACATTACCACTAGCCCATCCTCCCCAATTACCCGTGCCACCAGCCGCCTCTTACTCTTTGTTCTTCTAACTCTCGTTGCTTCTGTCAAGGCGGGTTACACAACCAATAGTTTGATAGGCAGCCTAACCTTGAAAGGAGACAACTGCTACAACTATGTGATATAGAACAAATGGGGGAAAATGTGGTTTTCTGCGTTATTTGTCAGAGCAGAGGGGATGGAGGTAGCTAGGCCTGGAATGATGCGATTAGCATCACTGATGGGTCAAGAACACTGGCTTTTGTTTCGAGGCCGTCTTTCAAGTGGAGCAAATTCATTGCCCTCTCTAGTGAAACGACTCCAGCCAGGGACGACAGTAATGTGAAACAAAAAAAGGGGCTTTGGCACTTGTCCTTCAGTGTCTTTCTCTCTCACCCCGTCCCTCAATTCTCCTCTCATCTGTCTCTCCATCCCTCAAGCCTCCTCTCATATGTCTCTACATCCCTCAAGCCTCCTCTCATATGTCTCTACATCCCTCAACCCTCCTCTCATATGTCTCTACATCCCTCAACCCTCCTCTCATCTTTCTCTACATCCCTCAACCCTCCTCTCATCTGTCTCTCTCATCCTGCAACATCTGTCCCTCATCCTCTCATCTGTCTCTACATCCCTCAACCCTCCTCTCATCTGTCTCTACACCCCCTCAACCCTCCTCTCATCTGTCTCTCAACCCTCAACCCTCCTCTCATCTGTCTCTACATCCCTCAACCTCCTCTCATCTTTCTCTACATCCCTCAACCCTCCTCTCATCTGTCTCTCTAACCTCAACCCTCCTCTCATCTGTCTCTACCCTCAACCCTCCTCTCATCTCTCTCTCATCTGTCTCTCTAACCCTCAACCCTCCTCTCATCTGTCTCTCTAACCCTCAACCCTCCTCTCATCTGTCTCTACACCCCTCAACCCTCCTCTCATCTGTCTCTCTCATCCCCTCAACCCTCCTCTCATCTGTCTCTAACTCTCAACCCTCCTCTCATCTGTCTCTACATCCCTCAACCTCCTCTCATCTGTCTCTCTGTCTCTCATCTGTCTCTACCCCTCAACCCTCCTCTCATCTGTCTCTAACCCTCAACCCTCTCATCTGTCTCTCTAACCCTCCCTCAACTGTCTCTCTAACCTCAACCTCTCATCTGTCTCTACATCCCTCAACCCTCCTCTCATCTGTCTCTACATCCCTCAACCCTCCTCTCATCTGTCTCTCTAACCCTCAACCCTCCTCTCATCTGTCTCTACATCCCTCAACCCCTCATCTGTCTCTCATCCCTGTCCTCTCATCTGTCTCTACATCCCTCAACCCTCCTCCTCTCATCCCTCTCTCTCAACCCTCAACCCTCCTCTCATCTGTCTCTAATCCCTCAACCCTCCTCTCATCTGTCTCTACACCCCTCAACCCTCCTCTCATCTGTCTCTCTAACCCTCAACCCTCCTCTCATCTGTCTCTCTAACCCTCAACCCTCCTCTCATCTGTCTCTACACCCCAACCTCCTCTCAACCCTCAACCCTCCTCATCTGTCTCTCTAACCCTCATCTGTCTCTACCCCTCCCCTCTCATCTGTCTCTCTAACCCTCAACCCTCCTCTCATCTGTCTCTCTAACCCTCCCTCATCTGTCTCTAACCTCAACCCTCCTCCTCATCTGTCTCTCCATCCCTCAACCCTCCTCTCATCTGTCTCTACACCCCTCAACCCTCCTCTCATCTGTCTCTACATCCCTCAACCCTCCTCTCATCTGTCTCTCTAACCCTCAACCCTCCTCTCATCTGTCTCTACATCCCTCAACCCTCCTCTCATCTGTCTCTCTAACCCTCAACCCTCCTCTCATCTGTCTCTCTAACCCTCAACCCTCCTCTCATCTGTCTCTACACCCCTCAACCCTCCTCTCATCTGTCTCTACATCCCTCAACCCTCCTCTCATCTGTCTCTACACCCTCAACCCTCCTCTCATCTGTCTCTCTAACCCTCAACCCTCCTCTCATCTGTCTCTACATCCCTCAACCCTCCTCTCATCTGTCTCTACACCCCTCAACCCTCCTCTCATCTGTCTCTCTAACCCTCAACCCTCCTCTCATCTGTCTCTCCATCCCTCAACCCTCCTCTCATCTGTCTCTACACCCCTCAACCCTCCTCTCATCTGTCTCTCTAACCCTCAACCCTCCTCTCATCTGTCTCTCTAACCCTCAACCCTCCTCTCATCTGTCTCTACACCCCTCAACCCTCCTCTCATCTGTCTCTCTAACCCTCAACCCTCCTCTCATCTGTCTCTCTAACCCTCAACCCTCCTCTCATCTGTCTCTCTAACCCTCAACCCTCCTCTCATCTGTCTCTCCATCCCTCAACCCAACCTCCTCTCATCTGTCTCTACACCCTCAACCCTCCTCTCATCTGTCTCTACATCCCTCAACCCTCCTCTCATCTGTCTCTCAACCCTCAACCCTCCTCTCATCTGTCTCTCACATCCCTCAACCCTCCTCTCATCTGTCTCTACATCCCTCAACCCTCCTCTCATCTGTCTCTCTAACCCTCAACCCTCCTCTCATCTGTCTCTACACCCCTCAACCCTCCTCTCATCTGTCTCTACATCCCTCAACCCTCCTCTCATCTGTCTCTACACCCCTCAACCCTCCTCTCATCTGTCTCTCTAACCCTCAACCCTCCTCTCATCTGTCTCTACATCCCTCAACCCTCCTCTCATCTGTCTCTACACCCCTCAACCCTCCTCTCATCTGTCTCTACATCCCTCAACCCTCCTCTCATCTGTCTCTCCATCCCTCAACCCTCCTCATCTGTCTCTACATCCCTCAACCCTCCTCTCATCTGTCTCTACATCCCTCAACCCTCCTCTCATCTGTCTCTACATCCCTCAACCCTCCTCTCATCTGTCTCTCCATCCCTCAACCCTCCTCTCATCTGTCTCTATAACCCTCAACCCTCCTCTCATCTGTCTCTACATCCCTCAACCCTCCTCTCATCTGTCTCTCTAACCCTCAACCCTCCTCTCATCTGTCTCTCCATCCTCCTATCGACCTTTTTCCACCCCTCGATCCCCCTCTCATCAACTCTTCCCCTCTTCACCATGTTTCAGCCATATTTAGTCTGATGACAGAGGGAACGAGTTTGTGGCTGCCTGTCTGTCGTGGAGCATCCAGAGGGTGGGGGTGGCAGGAGGACCCTGCTCTGTAGCAGTGGGTGGGCGCCCAGAGGGGCACAGATAGACACTCATCACGCCACACTTCACATTTACCCCTCATAATCACCAATGTGAAGCACATGCACTCTCTTTTCAAATGTTTATTTTTTTAAATTTTATTATATTTATTTTTTTACAACTGAGCTCCGCTCTCTCATGTGACAGATGCTACTCCTCTATTTCATTACTGTATTACCACTACTATTATTACTGGGGCAGTTATATATTGGGAGGGGAGACGAGGGGAGGGAAGGGAGAAGCTGGTAGGCAGCAGTGGAGCTAGGACTGACTTGGCCATGGGCAGGGAATATGATGTTTAACCTGAGTTTGGTCATAATGAGGGCAGTTGTTTTATCAGACCATACTGAGTGTTCTGACTCCCACTACCCACTCTGAGCGGAGACTCTCACCCTGACCACTAGATGCCAGCAGAGTTACACCCCCACTGTCCCACTGTGTGATTGGCAGAGACATTCCTTGCTCTGTCTCTCCATCTCCATGCAGCAGCTAGAGTGCCAGATACAGGTGTCTGTACCAACCCTACTACTCCGACAGAACAAGAAAAAAACATCAAGAGAAGGAAAAGCCTATAGTTGTCAGAAGGGGCCATAAGTCTAACTATTCATTTATGTGTACAGTCGTTTCAGCACTCCTGAGGCCAGAGTGGACAAATTGATTGAGAGAGAAAAGACAGACAATTGACATGGAGATCTCATGACGGTAGTGGGTGGTAGTCTAAACAAAAGTATGAGCTGCCGCACACCCAGAGAAAATGATTTAGTGTAGAGGTGCTGACTAACGGGGAATAAACTGTAAGCTATAAAAACTAAGAGAGAAGCACACTCCATATGTATATTATTGGGTAGAAACCACCAACGTTTCGGCATCACTGTGC